>NC_085049.1:21529694-21718679 GCF_963662255.1 Cinclus cinclus | reverse complement strand
AAATCTGACATGTTCTCTTCAGATATTTTTGTGCTCTGTGTTAAGATAAACATGTTGCTCTATGAATAATGACTCACTTTGGATCAAATAGGACAATGTTTCTGTTGATCAGCTGCATTTCTGTCCACAGATATTGCTGCACATTAAAGCAAACATGCTGTAGACATGAATTAAGGGGGAAGATACAGCATGGAATTTCCTGACTCTTTATAATAATAATACCAATAATAGTAAATAAATAAAAATAATAAAAAATAATAAATCTTTGACAAGAATAATTTCATCTGCAAGTGTTTCTTAAATGTGTTGCACACTTGTTTTCTTTTAGAGGATGGGTGGCTAGGCCTCTTAGCATGTGGGTACCATATACTGACTTGTGATTGTGTGATGATCTGAGCTATTTTAAAGGCCTCAGGTCTTTCCTAATCTGGATTGTTTTGACTGAGCCAGGCTAAGGAGCACAGATACAAGCAGGTAATGCTGGCAGATGTCATGAGGTTATGAGAAGCAATTTAGGACAGTAGTCTGTTCCAGCTGCAACAACAAAACATGGCAAGCACCATGGACACACTTTGCCAGATCTGTTTATGTTCTATGTTACTTAGTTTAGTTATGCATTCTGTCAACAACACACAAACGTAAATTTATTTTCTACCACCTGCAGAAAAAGACAAATATTCTTACCCCCTGCTAGTCTCCAGCCAAAATAAAGTGGTTTCCCTGGCTTTGCCTCAGTCTTAAATGCAACTAAGTAGCTTCCCTCTCCCCACTACTTGTTAAATAATGTTTAAAAATTGATGTATGTTACATGTTTTAAAACTTGCCTACCCAGTCTTAAAATATTTTACAGAGTGTTTTTTCTCAGTTACTGGATGCAAATGGTACTTCTGAGCTTAGCTGCTTGTCTCATAATTTCTCTGGATATTTAAGGACATGAATTGATCTTCATTCATAACCACTTCACTGCATCCTGTGCAACTATGTCTGCTATAAGTCTGCACACCTTCTTCTGTGCCCCCTAAATTCTGACACATATTAGAGAAGCTGTTGTACTTTTATGATACTTTGTAATATCTGCCTTTGCTGTTTAATGATGAATTTTGAGATGGTTGTCAAGATCTGTTGGATATCTCCAACTTTCTCACTTGACCCAAGGAAAGAAAGAAACATATGGAAGTATAACCTGATATAGTACTGTGGGGTTTCTCTTGTTTTTCTTCAGCTTTTTGTGAAGTAACTTTGTTTCCCAGGGTATGTGCCCCTTACCCAGTAGAGCAGAGCTCCACAGACATTGTCTCTGCAGAACAGAGAGTGCCTTTGTCTTACTGAAAGTTGTAGATTTATAAATGATTGCTTTCTCTTTTTTTGTCCTTTCTCTTTTCAAATAATTGTAGGTTCATGTACTGGACAGACTGGGGAGAGGTACCAAAGATAGAACGAGCTGGGATGGATGGTTCAAGCCGCTCCATTATCGTTAACACGGACATATATTGGCCAAACGGACTGACGTTGGATTATGAGGAACAGAAACTCTATTGGGCAGATGCTAAACTGAATTTCATCCACAAATCAAATCTGGATGGAAGTCATAGGTAAGAATGTTTTGGTTTATGTGTGTAAGGTGGGGATTTTCTTAGAAGATGCTGCCTAAGCAATATGGTAATCTTTGTTGCAGCAAATTCTCACATTAGCATTCACAAGGTTTTAAGCAAACCAGTGCTGTCAGAAACTTTTATCCTTCATAATCCTTACCTTTCCAACACTGTTAAGTGGAATGTGTGCTTCTCTTCAGGGTATCATGTAACTCTTCCAAAGACTTTTCTTAGAAACTTAGTTAGTTCTTAGTTCCATAAAATAATCCTTGAATCCCATTGTTAATTGTCTAAGATTATGTAGCAAAATTGTCTCTTTTCAGTAGGATTTCTGTGCAGTGTTGCTGTGGTATTCAGAAATGCAGAAGACAATATAAGAAAAAATGCAGAAGATAATATAAGAAAATGGATCATCATACATTAGTATTTCTGTTTCATTAGTCCTTGGGGCTGGGAAATTAGTGGAAAACAGTCCTTACAGGAGAGAGACGTTAAAACAACTGTTTTCCTTGAACAGATTTATAGCAATGAAGTTATTGTTTTGATTCAGTTGCAGTTACTTCTTAAGTAAGGGTATAACTTATACTTTGTGTATATGCGTTTATCTCTAATTTTGGCAATGACTCTCTTCATTAGATGATCTCTGACAAGTACACACTGCTTGCACACACAAATAAATCACAGCTTGTGCCTAAGTTGTCATATGGAGAGATGATTTTTTTGTGGGGTTGTTCTTTGCAAATTTTTGTGATGTTTTAGCTGTTTTAGCTCGGCGTGAAATACCCTTTATGTTCTCTGTTCTGGCTTCTTAGGGACTTGCCCACCTTTCACCACAAATGTTAATTTGACATGAATAAATGAATTCTATTGATAAGATCATTGTTTTGTGTGGACTGGCAGGTAGGACCACAGGCAATGTGCACGAAACATGTCCACTGTCTCCCAGTGATAATTATTTTGCACTCCACAATGTCTTTGCAATGCTGGTTTGAGAGGTTACATCACTTTCCTTCAAAGTTCTGCCTTTTAAGTGATCACGAGTTCATGCAGTATGTTTGCAATGGTGTTTGTTCATGGAAAGTACCTGGAGTTGAATGCAGTTTTAAATTTGTGTCTTTGGATAGAAGTATTATGACTAGCTCGGTTAATTCAGAACATGGGCTATGGATATCTGTTTTGAAGTAGTCCTTTGTTTGCTCTTTGTTTCACGAGAAAAGAATGTTAGTATTAAACTGAGATAAATGTTTTAGAGAGATTCTTTCAAAAAAGAAGACTGTCACTTCAGTTTTCAAGTAATGGAGAGAAAAGGATAGAAATTGTCATATACAGTAGCAATATAAGCATTTTTTTTATTTTATCTGGTGTTTCCAGCCTTTCTTGTTCCAGAGCTACTTCTGTGTTTCCTGCTGGACCTTCTGCTTTTTCGATCTTGTTTTGCTACTGGCTTCTTTGCAATTTCTCTCTTGCTGGTGATCTGTTGCACAGTGGTGTAAATATACTTGGTTTTGGTATTCTGTTTTAATTTTCATGGTGTTTATTCCCTGGTCTGCCATTGGTTAATCTGGGGGATGAGGCTGTGGAGATGCTGAATTTTCTTGGTACGAGGGGCTGACCAGCCTTGTTTGTGTGAGGACAGCTGTGTTCACTAGCTGCCGCATGGCGCAGAAGTGAAGTCACCTGAGTCCCAGTAGTTATCTCATTCCACAGTAAATTCTCTGGAATTAGTTAAGCCTGTAATAAAGACCTGTGTAGACAAGTAATTTAGATTTTTAGATCTACTAGTTGTTTCTTACGCAGCCATAAAAACCAAAGCAGACAAATGCTTTATGTTGGGTTTATTTTTCAAACTGATACATTTCAGTATCAGGAATATGTTGTGGCAGTATGCTAATATATTACTATTTCAGGGGCAGAAAGGGCAGCCATCCCTAGAAAGCAAAGCACTTATGACTTCCCTTAAGCACTCAGAGGCACAAACCAATTGTAACAGCACCTGTTTTTCCCTAGGCATGTGAGAAGGTTCTGAAGATTCAAGAAACAGTCAACATCTGTATCCAGGCATTTTAGTTTCATTTTTTGTTCTTTGCAATTACATCATAAGGGGGGAAAAAGGAACTGCAGAAGTTAGGCTGCTCTACAATGGGGTTTTATGGAGTGGATTTTTCTGCTGTGACATCTTAGCCTCTGCCTGTATTAAGAAAAAAGATATTCTGGGGCTATCCAAAGTGAGGGGGTTTTTTTGTGTAGGTATGGTCTTTTGGTTATCCAACAAACACAAATTTTCAATATGATATTTTACAGCTGTAATTCTGTATTTTGTCTCTTAATTTTGTTCATCTTTTTCAATAACTAATTCACTAATACTAGAAAAAAAAAAACAAAACCCACAGTTTCTAATTCTGCAGCCAAAACAAATGCCTTTTAGGTTTTCCTTTTCAGTGGAAAAAAATCACCCCACCAAACCACCCAAAACCCACAAAGCCTTTAGTCTTTTTTCCTAGCCATCTCCAACCCTGGGGAAAAAAAAATAAAAGTAACCAACAAAAAGCCCCACTCACCACCTCTTAAGAGGGCTATTGGTTGGGGTTTTTTCCTTAAGAGTTAAGTGTGGGGGAGAACAAGATGATTATCAAGTGCCTAATCTCACTTAAACCAGACTCTTTGGTTTATTTAGAAGCTGACAGTTATCGTAATTTTTTTTATTGATATTTAGACCATTCTTCTAAATTGCTGCTTTATAGTTATATTTAGTTGCTTTGAGGTTCTTGTTTCTTAATTTCTCTTGATCAGAACAGATTCTTTGATCCTTGTGAAGTCTTACTAGTTTTTCTGATGCTTTACCTAATGTCAACATGTCTGGGAAAATATTTGCTTCTGGAAGTTGGCACTATTGAAATGAAAAAGCCAAATGAGTTATTGAAAGACGCATCTTCGTAAAAATTGGGTCTTCTAGATCTGGTTAGTTTTGGTAGCTTAGAAAAGGAAGCAGATGAGCAAAGATTTGATCTGTCAAGTTTTTTAGTGTTGCTTGACAGGAGGTGGGAAAGAGTCTGTAGCAGGTAAGCAATTTTAAAAGCTTCATGTAAAGTAGGATGGTGTAAGTTAATTGCTTTGGGAGAAATATTTGGTAGGAACTAACATCCTTCTATCAGCAAACAATTCAAACAGTTCAGAGAAAACTGATTTTGTGATTCAGAAGGTGAAAAAATACAGTGTAAATAGGAAAATATTTTAATTGATGTGTCAATGTGTCACTGACTGTTAAAGTATTGAAGTTCAAACCTCAGAGGTCTAAAATTTGGGAAGAGTTCTCTCTAGGAATTCACAGTGTATTTCTAAATCTGTAAGAAATCCAAAACTTTTTTGTTGTTTTCTTCCTATGGTCTGGATATTAGCTCTCTACACTTGACACTATATGAGAATTAAAACTTTTAAGATTCATATCTCAGAGAAGTATTTTGATCTGGAATATGCTGAGTTGGGAGGGACCCACAAGAATCATTGTGTCCAGCTCCTGGCCCTGCACAGACATCCCAACAACCCCACCCTGTGCATCCCTGGGAGCGTTGTCCAAACACTCCTGGAGCTCTGGCAGCCTCGGGGCTGTGACCATTCCCTGGGGAGCCTGGGCAGTGCCCAACAACCCTCTGGGGGAAGAACCTTTCCCTGATATCCAGTCTGACCCTTCCCTGACCCAGTTCCAGCCATTCCCAGGTCCTGTCCCAGAGAGCAGAGCTCAGTGCCTGCCCCTGCTCTTCCCCTCAGGAGAAGCTGTGACTGCGATGTCTGCCCTCAGTCTCCTCCAGCTGAACAGACCAAGTGTCCTCAGCTGCTCCTCACACGGCTTCCCCTCAAGGCCCTTCACCATCCTCGTGCCTTCCTTTGGACACCCTCTGATAGTTTAATGTTCCCCTGATATTGTGGCACCCAAAACCACACACAGTATTCCAGGTGAGGCTGCTCCAGCCCAGAGCAAAGCAGGGCATTCCCTCCCTGGCCTGGCCAGCCCTGGTGCCCCCAGGACAGGGATGTCCCTCCTGGCTCCAGGACACTGGTGGCTCATGTCCAACTGGCCACTGACCAGGACCCTCAGGTCCCTTTCCCTGGCACTTCTTTCCAGCGTTTCCTTCCCAGTCTGTGCATCCAGGGTTGCCCCATCCCAGGTACATGATGGACATTAATCCTTTACTTGTTGTTTACAGGGGTCTGGAAAGTGAAAGAGTGCATTAGGCTGGTGGGAGGAATATGCAGAGAGAAAAACAAATTATAAGCCTTGATTATTGGAGTTTGGTGGAATTTTCTGTCACCTCTTCCAATAGGACTGGAGTCACAGTGAGCCACTAAAACCAGTATGCAGCATGAACAGCTCTGGCTGTAGTACTCAGTTAAATATGTGGTAGAGTCATAAATTTGTGAGAGAACCTCTCTAGCAAATTTTACAGGGATGATTGTGGTTCATTACCTGCTAGCCCTGGGATTTACTAGCCCTAGCTGCTCCAGTGTTGGGTTCATTAGAATAAAGACGAAGAGCAGAGTACTTGATGACTAATGCCCTTGATTTGCCAGTGAGAAAAAGGAACGAACAGTTTTTCATGTCAGAATGCAATAATTAAAGAACTAAATTGATGCATAGAAGAGATGGTTTTGTGTTTTTGCAGCTCTTGCCCTGCTCTTATCAGAGGGAACAGTTGCTTTTTGTGGGACTAATTAAACAAAACTGAAATGCAGACAGCTCTCCTGTGAGTAGAGTCCCCAAGATAGGTTGGCCTGCTAAAGGAGTTCTTGAATTAATTTCCTCTTCCTTTACCCTGCAGCAGCAGTTCTAATTAATAAGTTAACACGTTACTGGCTGAAGGGAAATGCACTTACAAGGTCCCCCAGGAAGTGTTTGTGCTAATGAGATAGTTTTTGAGGCCACTGTAAGAAAACATACTTCCAGTAACTGTCAGAAAGCTGGGAAGCTCTTGCAAGAGGTGGATGTCTTAAGTTTGCATTTGAGCATTGCTTTTTCTAGTTTGTCTTTTCAAGCATCAGCGCATGTCTGTCTGCCAGATGATTAGTTGCAGATGTGTTGAAACACTAAAAATACTGTATCCCTGCATTTAGAAGAGGATTGTTTTCCTTATTTGCCTATAATGTATACAGTACATGACTGTGTACAAGGTATAAAATCTCCTGTCCTGTTTATATCTTTCTGTATATTTCTGTGAGATAAAATTGCTTAACACCTTCAAGGAGCGAAGAGGAGCCAGTCAGTGGTGAGAAGCCTGTTTCAATAGAGGCCAGTGCAGAAACCAAATAATGCCCTAATTAGAACTGCTAGAGAATCCTGCATAAAAAGAATTAATTAGATGTTTTGGACATAGAGGTAGGGTGAATTTCTTGGTTCTTCCACAAGGTGCTTCTGAAAAAAAAAAATGCTGGAGAAGTGGTGCTTCAAAACATCTGATTTCCTGAAGAATGAGCAACAGAATAGCATCATTTCTCAACCAGGATCTGATTTCTGATTGACTTTTTCAGACTTTCATTGCAGGTAGGATTTGAAATGTCATGGCTAGACCCATTTGTTACATATTCTTTCTGGAAACACATGGCAGTTGTGGCTTAAAGAAATGGACAAAGGACAAAAACACTGTGGTCTGAAAAGAGAGCATTATATCCCACAAATCATGTTTCTTGCTTATTTTCTCAGGCAATTAAAAGCAAGCTTGTCTTCTGATAGGAACATTTGGACAGGCATTCATGGTAAAAATGAAGCTTAACTTTGTGAGTTTGCTTTGCAAATGTTTTTTGTTAGGTTGGCAGGAGAGGAAATACTGTGAGCTGAGGGAACCAGAGCTCCCTGCCCTCCTTGTGGCATCCTTCATGTGGTATTTTATGAGTGTATCTTTAGTCTTTGATCCTGCTTCATCTGATTCATGCTCTGAGTGCTGTGGCCACTTGCTAACATTTCCGGTTGTCACAAGCTGAAGATGTGTAATTCCAGCAATTTTGTTAATACTCAAAGCATTAAGCATTCTGTAGATAGCAAAAAAGGTTTTGTTTAAAATACTTTAATTTGCTTTGTGCAAACCTCTTATATGCTTTCTTTAATTTGATGAGCAGTAAAAGCAGGTTTATTTTTTTTTGCCTTTCTGATAGCCTGGGAATTTGTAATAGGTATGGGATCCTCATAGGGACACAGGAGAAATTGAGTGAAACATAAATGTCAAAAATTCTTGCACCCTGCCCGGGAGTCTGAACACAGGCAGCCTCAGGGGTTGCCTGAAAGGAGTTTTGCTACTGTGAAGCTGGAATGTTAATGGTTTAAAGACATACAGGCCAGAACATCTGAAGTACCCCGGTTTTTCTGCAGGTGTTCTGATCAGGTCTTGAGAATAGAAAACTGTAATACAGCAAGAATAAAAGGCATTTGGTTCATGGAAAGTGTTTACTTTTATGGAGAAATGCTGTTATGTTTGGATATAAAACGTTGTTAATATTCTAGGGGGGGAAATAGTAGTTCTTATGATATTTTAAATTTAAGTTATCTTGATTATTGGTACCTTACTTTTCGTGATCCAAATTATTAAATTTCATAGCTATAACATAGCTTAGAATTAATTGAAATAGAAATAAAGGCAGACTGAGGAAATACTGGTTATAATAAAGAACATGAATTTAATGGTTTTTGCTCAAGTTGCTGTTAATATTTATTTCAAATGAGTTTGGTCTTTGTCTGAAATGCATAGTCTCCTGAAGCAAGAGCTTTTTGTCATTGTTAATATAAAACTGGATAGACTGTCTATGAAGTTTTGTGTCTATTCTGTTTCAGAATTCGGTAGTTCCTTTTGTAATTCCTGCTTTAACTTGTTTATTGTTTGTTTCCTTTATTTTCACAAAGTGTTTCACAGGACTCTTTCACAGAATAGGGCTAGAACAAAGGTGAATATATTTAAATTGGATCTATATTTTCTCCAGACAGTAGAAAACTCTACCACAACAAGTATTTATTGTAACAGCATCTCTGATTACCGTGATGATAAATAGCTGTATTTGGGAAATCGTGATATTCAACACAGACTGAATTTAATTTCTTTGGAATCTGCTTGTTTTCTCTCTGTTTCTCTTCTCATCTTTCTTCTCTGCTGTCCCTTTATGCATTTCCTTCCCAGGCAGCTCAGCAGAGATGGTGGCTTTTAAAATGTCAATCACAGTCCAGATTTTTAAGGCAAATTTGTGTGATTATATGCCTGGTGCAGGGAAGATTATTGAAGTTTGTATGTGCTTAGTACCATCTAATACAGAGCCAAGTTGCATCTTGCAGAAGCCCTGGAGATGTCCCCTGAATGAATAACATTACTCCTTATCCCTAGCTCTCACTTTCCCATTGTCTCTTGCGTCTCTTACTTAAAGAGATTAAAAGTGCAGCAGTCTGAAGGAACCAAGGAGGTTGGTAAAGGGTTATAGGGTGGAGTGCCTTTTACTGTCATATCACTTGTTCCTGTCAAGCCTGGCCTGATAATGTAGCTGTCTCCAAGGGCCTGTGACATCCCATCAGCCCAACTGCACCTGCAGTGCTGTACCTGGAAGCAGTATCAGGGCCAGGAATGTGGAGACCTCTCTGCTCCCCGACCCTGTATGGGTGCTTGTGAACCACCCTGGAGGTGGAGGCACCTGCTTCCATCAACACTCTGCAGCAGCTGAGTACAACAGGTGACAGTCTGGTCACCTTCATCCACCTGGGTGTGCTTAATAAATAATCAGTCAAGGCAGAAGTCAGGACCCCTTGTCTTGCTCAACAAAAGCAGAGCTCTGCAGTTCCTAGTGCAGGTCATGCTGAAGCATAGCTGCTCACAGCAGCCATCATAAGGTCATTTCTTGCTCCCTCCTCCCTATTCTTCTTTTTCCTGTTTTTTAATGGCTGTGTTCTCCAGCCCCTTCCTCCTGCTCCTCATTAGGGTGTGGAGACTCACTGAGCTCAACTCAAGCTACTGCTTCCATGCTGGCACACATCATGTGGCTGCTGTTCAGCAGCGCTCAAGTGTGGCCTGTGGTGGATGTTCCAAGGGGGAAAAAGCCCTGCTGGTTTTGCTGGTTGGAAGTGAGCTATCACCTTGTAATGGCTTGCTAGAAACAAAGGTTGCAGAGTACATGTTACTGGTAATACTGATCTTAATGAGATGCAAGAAAACCACACTTGTTTGGGCCCAAAGCCATCTTCATGCTTTGCAACCTTATATCTGCTGAGAAAAATAGTACAAGTAGAGGAGTAATTGCTTCAAGGCTGTGACTGACAGCACCGTCATATGAAGGGCTCCTGAATCTCTCCAGATAAAGGCTGGTTTAAATAAGGGTCACAGTTCACCTGATGCATTGTCATATGAATAGATGGTTGTCTGAAAGTTAGGCATGTCTAAGAGCAGCTATTGTACTCAAACATTTATTTCCACTAATGGTGGGTACAAACCAGATATAAAATTCCTCTGTGTAGTGGTTTTTTTTGGTTGGTTGGTTTTGGATTCAAGTAAGAGATTCAGAACTCTTCATTAAAATGTGGCTTCTCTTGTTAAGGGAATGCTGTCTTGGGTGCAGGTTTGATTATGGTGCGAGTTTTTGACTTTTACAGCTTCTGTTTCATATGACAAAATGTCATATGTGTCATTTGTCAAATGTCGTACATAGAGACTTAGTCTCCAAGCCTGTTCTAAACTAAAGTTCAAATCTGAAAATATTTAGGATTTGGGATTAGGGTTGGTTAAAATGTTTGCAGATTTAGAATGCCTTTACACTTGGTATAGTACCAGAATGTGTTGCATCATTCTGGCTTCACTGTTTGGCTGGCAGGTTTCAGCTTTGAATTGTATTACAATGGTCTTTTGTCAGATGCTTAGTTGGTGCATTTAATTAGAAGCAAATATATACCTGACTCCAGACAGAGATAAGAAAGAAAAGATAGTATGTCCTACTTTTGAGTGCAAAATATCAAGAAATAGAAGATTTTGTTTGGTGTAGAATTGGATCACTAGAGTGACAAGCAAGAGAATCTGTATCTTTTTCTCATAAGTAGAAAAAAATAGAAACTTTAAAAGTACTACATCTTTTTCCAGGAGCTAAGGTGAAAGAACAGTAATGACTTACAGTCTCTTTGTACTCAGAGTCATTGATAGAAGGCACCTTCAAGCTTCTTGCTTTAATATGCTCTTCTGTTATATTTTAACAGCAAATATTTGGAAAATAAAAGTATCTTTGTCATCTGTTAAATCACTTCAGTTAGACTTATTTCCAGAAGTGATGCCTATGGTGTGGGGGTGTTTTCTCAGTAAATGTATGGATAATTACTGTCTTCCCTGCAAGAAGAAAATTTACAGGCTGGTGTTCATCCTGGAACTTACTCTGAAGGAGTAGTAGGGCTGTGTGTCAATGTCAATCCCTTCTGCTTGCAGTTCAGGAAAGGGATGGTGATCCCCACTGTTCAGAAGGACCTTGCCTAGGTGGGAACATACTTCCACTTAGGCAGTTAAGAAGAAAGGAGGTGGGAAGAAGCACTCCTGTAAGTGGTACTTTGTGTGGTGGCCCTGCTTTGAGCAGTGTGTTGGTCCAGATGACCTCTGTAGTCTTCTCCATGTTAAATTTTTCTGTGATTCTGAATAAAATAAGAATTGAGCTACGTAATTCCGGTTCTGAGGATCATAGGTACAGATAATTAGTTTCTACATCACAAGAACCTGGAAAATCTGTCTTCAGTAATGTTTGTGCTGAATTTTTGTGATGGCTAATGAGCATGTCTTTGTATATATACATAAAATATATGGGTATGCTCTTTAATTTTGTTTATGAACCTGGAGAGAGGCAGTGACCCAGTTTGCTTAGAAATTATGTCATTACCGTGGCAGAAAATCACTAAAACTCTGTTTAATGGCACTGCTTATAGTGAAAACAATAGCTTAATAATTATCATAATAATGAAAGTAACTTTAAGGATTTCTTTAGAGTGAAAAACTATTTTACTTTGGAGTATTTTTTGATGGTTCAAAAGAGGAAGAGGTGGATGGACAGCTAATTGACCAGTTTGTCTCAGTGTGAAATCTGCTGAGGCTGGAATTGGTGGACATGGTAAATCAGCAGGTAGCAGTCAGGCTTGCATAAAATCAGCTGGCGTTGCCCTGCTTCATGTGGTGGCAGAGAGCCCTACAGGCATGGACTGTTCAAGAGATAAGAAGTACCAGCAGATCTAAGGATTTCAGTTAGCATCTCTTGGGCTTCTCAGCATCAGTAGGCAGCCTGAAAATAGTCTCCCTGTGTTGTTCCTTCATATCGTTCCCCAAAGTGGCAGCTGTATATTTGTTTACCAAAAATAAATAAATACAGAGTTCTGATCAACAGTACCCGAACTTCTTTTCACAGAAGCTGTGTTCAGGCAAAACTGTCACATGAACTGTGTTTGAGTATTCATTTTCTCCCTGTGTTCTATTAGGCAAGCAGTGGTTAAAGGCTCCCTTCCACATCCCTTTGCTTTGACACTGTTTGGGGACACATTGTACTGGACTGACTGGAACACACATTCGATCTTGGCCTGCAGCAAGTACTCCGGGGAGGACCTGCGTGAAATACATTCCAACATCTTCTCTCCCATGGATATCCATGCCTTCAGCCAGAAGAGGCAGCCAAATGGTAAGCTGTCTTGCTGTCTTTTTAAAATTGCAAGCTGGAACTGATTTGCAGAAATCTTAATTAGCCTTTCTGTATGATGCTGGGTGGCTTCACCCACGTCATGATGCAATTTTTCCAGTGCAGAGAATAGCAAAAGACTCAGAGGGAAACCAGATATTCTCTGCATTTTTTGCAGGGATTTTTAAGTGCAAGAAAACCCCTCCATCTCTTACTTTCTTTTTGGCCTGACGCATGTATGTTGTCGTATTTTTCTGTTTCCTATACCACAACATAATATTTTTATTTTTCGAAGTGGTACTTCCTGAGTGAAAAGTAGTGTTACTTTGGCAGATGATATTAAGCAGGACTAGCTCTGTGTAGTAACCACTGTCTTAACCATTGTGTTAATTTACTGTGTTTACATTTTGTTTTTATATATACATTCAGCACCAGTGTGCTGAGGAGTTTGTAAAAATGCGAAGAGCAGAGCTGAAACGAAGTTCTAGTATAGAGCTAACTGCTGCTATCCCAAGAAGGGAAACATTCAACATCCGTGCATTTTGGTACCATAAATACCCCACTACTCAACACTTGGAAGTAATTTTTACTTGTTCTGTGTTTATCATTTCCTCCTTTAATCTGTGTTGCTGCCACTGATTCTACCACTCAAATGCCGTATGTGTCTTAACACATGATATGAGGTCATTCGTTATCAGAAGCATTAATCTGTGTGATTTATGTTTAACAGCTACAAACCCATGTGGAATTAATAATGGTGGCTGCTCCCACTTGTGTTTGATGTCTCCTACCAAGCCCTCTTATCAGTGTGCATGTCCCACTGGCGTGAAACTTCTGGAGAATGGAAAGACCTGCAAAGATGGTAGGCTTCTTAAAAGAAATCCTTTAGATTAAGCACAAAGTAGTTTTTTGGGGAAAGGGATTCTTTCAGCTGCACAATATGAATGATTCACCTTAGGGATGGCAAGTTCTGAAACTATGTATGCTTTTGCAGTATGGATAAATGATTGGAAAATGCCCTCTACATTTTAAAAAAGAAACATTCTCCGGAGGGAAGGGCATGTTGCCTCCAGTTACAAAATTGAAGTTGCAGTTCTGTCTCTGCCACTAACTCCCTGCAAGTTTTGGGGGGCTCTACTGTTTCCCTTTTCTTAGAGAATAACATACCTACCTCCTGTGTTGTCTCGAAAATGTTTCTGACATTATTGATGATGAAGGATTTGGCTAATAAGATTGTACAAAAACCCCTTTTTAATATTTTTTAAAGTTTGATGTCCATTTATTATACACACATACACCTGACATCTCTCTCTGAAAATAACCCCATGTTTATAGAGGTGCTGAAAGCCCTAAAACTCAAGACATGATCAAGACTTAGAGCTGCAAGTGCTGACTCAAAACTGCTTTTAGTTTCTCATTGTGGGCTAATATACGTGATTTTAAATTGTTATACTTTGTAAGTGTAGGTTTTGTCATGTTGAGCTGTGGTTGCTGTAGGACACTAATAGGCTCAAAATTAACACTGGGAGATAATTAGCTAGATCATAAATAACCATCTTTTATGCAGATCATCTCTCTAGGACAGAAGTAAATAGAGGAAAAACGATACAGCAGAGCTTAGTGTAAATAAGTTAAATAAAATGCAAAGAGAAATATTTTTTTAAATTGGAGTTTTATATTTTAAAAATTATTCCAGGCTTGTCAGCTGTGTTCAGAGTTTTCTTTAATTTCATGCTATTTCATTCTTTCTGCTGATTATTTTTGTGTCTCTCTGTGAACCTTGTTAAAATAAATTGCTGCTTTTATGTGAAAAACAGCTCCCAGTTTAGCCTGGCAGGATTGCTTATAAGAATTTCACCATACACAAACAAGATGTTTTTCTTCCATTTCCCTTGGTGTAAGGAGAAGCTTTAATAATACTGCTCTGGGTTGGTTGTATGTAGTCAGAATGTGACACAAATCCATGTGCTTTTCTAAATATACTTGATATGCACAGATAAACTCCAGTGTATCAAAGTAAATTACCAAGGGTAGGTAGAGGAATGGTATTAAAAACCCACCCCAGAACCTTATTAAAAGGATTTCTCATGCAGAGATATTCAGAATCATCAGCTCACTTTTTTTAGCCATTTCTTATGTCTCAGAATTTATAACTGTTGTTCTTTTCTCCCACTCCCTGAACAGAAGCCAAATTTTATGTTCCCAGTCAGCCATAACATGAATTTGATTTACAGAATATAAGACCCCACTATATTTGAAATATTGTTAGCCAAGTTGCTCCAGTATGTTGTCCACTTGTGTGCAAAAAACATTTTACAGGAACATTTCTCTTACACTTGTCAATATCATGTTGCATTTCATGAAGCCACCATTCTGCTGCTGTATATTTTGGGAACATTCTGCCTCTGCCTTTTCAGGAAAAAAAAGGGTGGGAAGAGGGCAGAAAATTGAGGCTGTTTATTTTGCTTGGCCTTCAGAAAGGAGACAGCACATAACCCAGATGAAACAACCTACTCGAATTATTAATTTGGTCCATTGGTTTTGTGCAGCTTTGATCCTGTGCAGGGCTAATTTCTGACATACTCATGCAGGAAGTTCAGCATTTAGAGCTGAGTGTGCCCCAAAATAGTGATTTTTGTTTTTTCACTCCTCTCTCCATGAAGGGAGGTGCAGATTGGTAAGCAGGCTTAAGGCTTTTGTGAGTAACCTACAACTTTCCAGAGCTCTTCAAGGCACATATTCACTGGAATTTCTTCCTGTATTTGCAAAGGCTGCAATTATTGATTTGGGGGAGGGAGGAGAACATAACACTTGAACAGAGCCAGAGTAGCCATAGACCAGAGTTCAAGATCTAAATCTGGACTTGTCTATGTGGGGACTTCATTTCTTAGGCTCCTCAAGGACCCCTGGGAAGTAAATTTGTTTTCTCATTTTCAGGTGTGCAGGGTGGGGGGGGTTGATTCTAGGTTCTTGGGTTGTTTTTTTTCCCCTTCTACTTGCCTTTTCTCTATATTTGCTATGAAAGTAGAGCTGAACCCTGAGAAGTTAATATTTTTACCTTGGATAATTTCAGTATACAGATGTAATGCTGCAGTGCTGGTTAAATCTCTGTTTGCAATTAAAATGTGTACATGACCATGGGAGAGACTGGTGACTGAGAAGTGAGGAAAGGTGAAAAACTAGGCTAAATTCTCTTCTTTAAGATGGTTTTGTCTTCTAGCAGTAGACTAAAATCAGACTGGTTCCTAAACCAAATTGTTTGATGGTGAAATGAGCCTCTTTGAGGAGAGAGCTTCATTTCTTGCTGCACTGTGGAGAATACTGGCCAGCGCTGGAAAGATTTTGATGGGTGAATTTTGAGTGTCTGTTTGTGGTGTTTGCAGTGCCTTGGCATTGACAGATGATCCTGGCAGCCAAAGGTGAGGCTGGCTGACCCTCCCTGAGCAGTTTCCATGACAACCTAGTGTTTTTGAATAATCTTGATTTATAGGAAATCTTTTTCCTCCCTTGCCTTTCTCCCAGTGCTAGTTTCTCCATTTTTTGTAGGGTTTTTTTAATCATACCTTAGAGGAGTTTTACTATTTCTTGTAAGATCTGTGAATACAGTAATGCACACACATTCCAATTTTGAAAGAAATTTCTCCACAGTGTATGAGGAAGGGGAGATACCTTAGAATAAAATACCTGTTTTTCTACTACCTGATAATAAAAATCAAAACAGTGAAGTATACTGAGATGTGGGCTTATAGCAAGGTTTTAGCTCCCCCACTGCGTGGGTGAAAGTTTGTAAATCCCTGTCCCTCAAGCAAAAGAGATGCAAAGAAGTTATTTCATGGGCAGATACTCCTCTGTCAATAACATGTGAAGCAAAGAGTCCTTTCTGAGCACCCAGGCAGGACTCAGGTCTTCTGCCAGAGACCTTTTACCACCTTGTGTCCTATTCTTGTTAATGTGTTGTTCTTCTGCACAACATACTGGAATTTCTCTTTTTCACTATTGTCTGCTGCTGTTTTGAGTTTGGCAGTGCTACATTTAAATGATCTTTTGATAGTTGTAAGACAAACCTGAATTTTCTTATATAAATGAGTTTGTCATTGGAGTTACAAACTCTGTCCATGTGCTCAGCTTCTGTCTTTGCCTGTAAGGAGTTTTTGCTGGTGTCCTGCAGTTGCTCCTGCCAATAGTGAAACGTGGTTTAAACTGAGAAAACCAGTGGTGACTTCAGCCAAGGGAGGAGTAGCAAGGTGCCTCACAGGGGAAAAGCAATGCTTCACACTTAAATTTCAGCCTTGCTTTGGCCATTCTGTTTTCTTCCAGGAAAAGAGGTTTTATTTTGCCTATGGATACTCACATCCTATTTCCCTGGTAGGCTTGGAGGCAGGAAGAAGGATTTTGTACTTCTTTTTGCAGTTTAGGGCTGTCCACTGCCTAATTTGCTTTGTCAGAAATAGCCAGGCTCCCGATTTGACAGCACAGATCAGGATGTTAGTTTCACACCTTCATTCTTTAATTTCTTTTAAAGAAGAAATATGTGATTAATTTCAGGTGCACGTTCTTTTGCCTTTAGTTTTAAGGTTGAGCTTACATGAAAAACTCTTGTTTGTCTTGTTTCGGGAAAAACAATTAGGAATTAAGTGTTTTGGTCAAATGTGAAGTAATTCTATTTGGGATGTATTAATAATCGTGATTTCTCAGATACAGGGAATGCATTATACATGTCTTAGGTCTAGCACTTATTTTGTATGCATTCCTGAGCATGTGTCTGTGTAGCTCAGCAACCACTGATGGTTTTAAAGTTCAATAACTTACAAATGACTGAGGCCTGTATGTCATTGAGAAGATGTAATTAATTGTAAAGGTTAGAAGGGCATTGGACTTAAAGCTGGCCGTTGCATGTATCTTCACACTTGCTCTGCTTCCCCCTTTCTCCCCCTTCCCTTAACTTCAACTAGCACACAGATTTAAATTATTTAGAATTTTAGTAGTGAATTTTTGAGGCAAGTATTAGTTCCAGTACTAATGTAATGCACCGTCGGTGAGCTTGTAATCCCAGCTTTCAAAGTGCTTAATAGAAGTAGGCTAAAGCTCTCAAAACTAAGATTCTGGAGTAAAGCTTATATGTCCGTATTTAGACAAGTAAGGGACTTGGCTTTTAAAAAATTGCTAACTATCTTGAATATCCTGTGACTTGAGGCACTGCCAAAAAGAATCTTGAGCTTAGTCCACAAGTCGAATGATTTAGAAGCGGAGGGAGAACAGCCTCAGGTCTGCATCTGGCTACAGCCTGCATGTGCCCTTTGAAAGCATATTAACCAGCTGAGGCTTGAGGTGTTTTATATGTTTGTGGCTTGTTCCAGTTCTCCTGATATGTGGTGGTAAATTTATAAAAATCCAATAATAAAGTTAAGGTTGCACACAGCCTGCATTGTCTTTTTCTTTTTTTTGGAAATATGATTCTGTACTCGTGATATTCTCTCTGTCATGCTCAGCATTAGTGGTTTGAATTTTTTTCTTAGAGAGGCAAGGCAAGAGGTCTGGAGATCCTGCTGTCATCTTAGCTTTTGCTTCATAACTGTTCTTTGGAGTTCAAGTGAATAAAATTGATTGATTCTGTCACGTCCTGGCACCCTTGAATACCTTGAGCATCTTCTGAGTGGTGATCAGTGCCTAGCCAGGTAAACTTTGCACAGCTGGTGTTTGTCAGACTTTTGAGACCACCTGGGGTTCTTTTCCCTGGCTGTTATCAAGGTGGTAATGGGATCAGACTATAAATACGCCCAGCTCTTGAATTTGTTATTTCTGCTATTGTCAGGACAAGCCTGAAGGTATTCAGTGATCTTTCCCTCAACCTGCCTGGAGGTGTAGTGCTTCTCTGCTGCCGAGTTTCTTTTTCCAAGTGGAATGATTGCTGGTCTAACTAAGCAGCTGAGGTGTTGGTTTGCAAATGTTTGGGTAATAGCTCTGAAGTAAGCTTTAAACTTTTTATTGCCTGGTTGGAGGGCTGTGGGCTGTTGTTTGATGGAGGGATTGGAATGCTAGCCAAGCCCCCAGATAAAGACCATGAAATTCTTAGCTCAGGGTTCCAGAGTACAACACAGGTTAGCTGAAAGCCAGTCATTTCCCAGTGCTGAGTCAAAGCTTAAACACAGTGGGTTGTTTGACTAAGCAAGGGTGTTGCAGGCTGAAAGCAGGATACTGAAGCTGTTGAGATGGGCTGTCTTTGGGAATAATGGAAAGGTCAATTGGTCAATTTTAAGGGTGAATTCCAGCAAGGGCATGGTCATACTGCACTGAGTCTTTCTGGAGACCTGGCACTGGTTCTTTGAAATGACTGTCAACTTCAGCCAGATCACAGAAATTATTAAATTAGGCCTTATATTTTGTTCTGTATATGGTAGACAATATATATGTTTTGAACTCTGAGGTTAGGGCATTTGCTTAACCTTAGGTTGACTTGATAATTCAAAAAAGGTTCAATTTTTTGGTTTTTAATATGCTTGTCATTATTATGTTTAAAAGGCAGGTTGGATAAATGACTGTGAAGCTGCTCAGGAAATGTAGTAGGGGTTTCTTTCTTCCTTGAACCTGAATTGTAGGGATTAGTTATGTGCTAAGACTTTGTATGAACATAATGCATCTGCTTGAATCCTAATGCTAAATTTTTGTTGTACTTAGGAGCAACAAATGCAGTTGTACATAGAGACTGTTGTGTCAATATTAATTGGTTCTGTAATTAAAAAAAAAAAAACCTTTCTAACAGGCCTTTTTTCCATTGGCTATGTCAGATGCTTTACAGTATTTTGAAAGATACAAAGGCATGTAATTAAAGGTCCGTTCCCCCCCCCCCCCCCCGCCCCCATTAATTAATGCATAAGAGTTAGTCACTAGAAGAACAGTTGAGTAGCATGTGCATATATTTCTGAACACAAGGTGTTTTAGGGCAGAAGGTCCCAGAGCTATCTTAGTCCATTCTGGACTACCAACCAGAAACACTTGCAATAATATCCTCAACTTCAGTTGTTGAAAGGTGCTGTTTCCTGCAGCACTGTGAAAGTGTCTTAGAGATTTTTTTTTTTTAACACATTATACTTGATGTAAATGTGGCAATGGCTGATCTGGCATCTCTCCAAGGTTTGGCATGCAGTGAGGTTTCATCTAGCATCGACGTCAATGACTGTCTTTTTAAAAACAAATTTGGCATCAAACACCAAAATTCTTCTTTCATCACCAACTTACTTATTCAGCTGTAGCTCTTTCAGTCTTCTAGCTCTTATTTATACCTCTTACACTTCAAAATGGAGACAGTGTGGCTTGGCAATTGCTCATTTTCACTGCATGTTCATGCATTTGTTTTACTAAGCCTTCCCCACCCTCCCCCTCATCCCCCATCAGTCCCTGTCAAAGCTGTCCACTCACTCTTTGAGGAGAGCCATTGCACCACACTTTCCCTGCAATTATGCATGCATTTTTCACCTTAGCTCTGGCTTCCCTCAGGCCTGAGGTGCTCTTATCTCGCTAAGACTCCAAACTGATAAGCCAGTTTAATTGGAATGGGGTGTGGTGGTTGTTTATCTTTCATTACATTGAAATCTGGTGACATAGAATAGAAAATTAAATGAAAATGAAGTAGATTTGACAGTAAGTACAACTGTCATTGATAGTACCATTAAACATGCTGTATTGCCTATGTGAAAACATCTTCTGCAGTGCAAGCTGATCTTAGTTATTTATTGTGATTCTGACTTTTGACCCAAAAGCCAGCAAAGCTTTTGTGTGCTTTAGCTCAAAATTATTTTATAAGACAATGTTATTTATCTTCATGTCTTCAATAAGCTTGTTCTTAACAAATGTGGGAGAAGGTGACAGCCCTCCTGCTGTGCATGGTCATTGCAGAGTGGTCTGTTCCCAAATCTGACTCCTCCAATGAAAACTCCAAAGAGTTTCTCGAAAGAGGTTTAGTTGTGGTGTTCTGTGCTACATTTTTTCCATTTATCAGGGGTACATACAGCTTGTTTGTAGTGGTTGTCTTCTCACCAGCAGCAGCAGTCAGTAAATTACATGCATAATTAGTTTCTCATCTAAGAGGTTGCAGGCCGCCTGTTGATTTGCGTAAAATAGCAGTATAGTTGCTGCATATCTTATTTCAGCACTTTGGAGGGAATGATATAGATAGAGAACATGTGCAACATGATACATTCTGGAAAAGGAAAGGACCACTGAATTTTCTCTGTAAACACATCTGACTTGCCCTGCAGAAGACTAAGCGAAGACATTGTGAGCAGCTTCACATTTGAAGCCTTGGAGTGGAATTCTGGAGTGGAATTCTGCTGGTACCCAGCAGTTTGGTTAGGTCCTGTGAAATCAAGGTAGCTAGACCATGTTGTTGGGAAGGGACCAACTCAAGTTCTCTATTTCCAGGATTTTTGCACGGCGTTTGCAAGGTGTTTGTGTTTGTCCTGTTCCTGCAGGCGCCACTGCACTGCTGCTGCTGGCCCGCCGGACGGACCTGAGGCGCATTTCCTTGGACACCCCCGATTTCACGGACATCGTGCTGCCGCTGGAGGACATCCGGCACGCCATCGCCATCGACTTTGATCCCCTGGAAGGATACATCTACTGGACGGATGATGAAGTGAGGGCCATCCGCCGCTCCTTCCTCGACGGCTCAGGCAGCCAGTTCGTGGTCACCGCTCAGATCGCTCACCCCGATGGCATCGCTGTGGACTGGGTGGCCCGCAACCTGTACTGGACAGACACAGGCACGGACCGCATCGAAGTCACCAGGCTTAATGGGACCATGAGGAAAATCTTGATATCAGAAGACCTGGAAGAACCCAGAGCTATTGTGCTGGATCCCATGGTTGGGTGAGCAGCTGTTTTGTGAGCATTTTTAAAGATGTTGGTCATGCAAAGAAGATACCTCTGTCTGCTTCTATGTAGATAATGGGATGCAGTGATAAACTTCTGAGCTTTCAAAATGAAAATACTGGGATTCTCTGAAAGTTAAGGCTCCAAGGCACAAGCAGTTCTGCTCTCTTTTGACCACCTGGGTAGTCATCTCATGTGTCTATGTTTTATTATTTTTAAAAATATTTTTGTGGACTGCATGAATCAGCTTGTTTATTCTAGCTAATAGCGCTGGTTATATTGTCTTGCTGAAGAGACTGATACAGGAATTTTGTGTGTTCACATGCCAGTTCTTTCTGAAAGGTTTGGCCATATTTACCTGGGTAAGGAAATATTTTTGGTTTAGAAATGTAACTTTCTGTGTGCTAGATGATTTTGGGGAAGAGTAGTCCAGAAGAAGCTATAAGAATATTGGAGCTTTTGGATTTATGAGGTTTTATTTCTTTTGCAGGTATATGTACTGGACTGACTGGGGAGAAATCCCAAAAATTGAGAGGGCAGCATTGGATGGCTCAGACAGAATTGTACTGGTGAACACCTCGCTTGGCTGGCCAAATGGGTTGGCTCTGGACTATGCAGAAAGCAAAATATACTGGGGAGATGCCAAAACAGACAAAATAGAGGTTTGTGATTGTACCTGCATTTCTTATTCCATGAAGTTATAGAATGTAGTTTTGCTTTTCTAAGTTTTCATATTCTGATACAGCTGGAAAGGGTGATGGGATGGTGGTTGAGTAGTGCTTTAAGAAACAACTCTGTTATTCTCAGCCTTTGGGCAAGATGCTTGCTATTCTTCCCTCATTTTTTTGTGTAAAATAGGAATTATATCCATGTAGTAGTGCTGTCTTTGTAAGAATGTGTGATAAGGAATTGTTAAATATGTCAATTCTTAGGTCATCAGGGGAAAAAGCTTTTTACTGGGATTAATATGTCATTTAAAAAAAATCTTTGATTCTTTGCACTGCTCAGTTTAGAACCTAGTAAAACATATTTTAAAGAAATAAATCTTATTTCACATATAATTATTTGTACTTCCAGAAATCCTTTACACTTTGCATCTTCTTGGCATCTGCCTTTCATTAGACTTTCAGCAAGAGCATAGATTTTTCCTTTTTTTTTGACATGTCCAGTTGAAACTTTCAATTTTAAAAATGAGGCACTTTTTCTTCTCTCCCACATTGAAAATCTTGTGTTTATTTTGCTGTGAAAGAGTTGTGAAACAATTTTGACATTTATTATCTGTCAGTCTTTGAGAAAAGAGTATTGTTTAGCATTTAATCAGTTTACTATCAAAAGCTTTTATTGGAAGCAGAAGGCTTGACTGCTACCTTGACTGCCTTTGGTATATTCTGGTAGGTTTGCCTTCCTTTAATGAAGTATGGCTTTCCTTGTTGTTTCCTAACCATTGCAAATAACTTTTTGCACTTACCATGTTAGGCACAATCATATCTTTCCTAGACTTACAAAGTTGGTTTTACTTCTTTATAGCTACAAATAAATCCAGGTGAAGTCACAGTCATGTGCTGGAAGGTCATGTAACTGTTTGTTCTCCTTTAAACCAAAGTAACTCCAGTCCTGCAAGGTCAGCTGCCTTGAAGCACTCCTTGAGAGAGCCTCAGGGAGTGGAGTTTTCTTTGTCTTGAAAACAAGATTTATAGTCTGTAATTCACATAATATTACACCAGCTCTGAGAAAAGAGGAGAAAATAGTCTTAGTGATGTGTAGAAATTTATTTATAACAGATTGAGCACTTCAGCGCTGATACTGTCTTGGCCTTGAATGTGTTTTGCAAAAGGAAAGTTAGGCATTCTTCACCCTCATGTTTGCCAGAACACTGAGATTCCTTATTCATTAATAATGATTCTATTCAGTGCTGGATCAGTTTGTGGCAGAAATTTTCATCTAGAACAGGCATGAGCTCACTGCTGCAATTCTGTCAAACTGGCTAGAACACATCATAGAATGTTTATGCCAACATTACAGTGTCTGTGGCAGGACAGAAGATATCTGATTTGGCACAATGGTTTTTGGGACAATTTCCATGTAATTGTTCTTAAATCAGTGTAAGCCAGCAAAATGAGTTTGTTCCAGGTTGTCATGTAACATCTATGCAAGGCATCAGAAAAGATTTATGACCTTAAGGTTTCAGAATTACTAGTTATTTTTTCCTGTGAGTCTTCAAGTGTTATAGTTACAATATTACTGCTGCTATTTATAAAAGGTTAACATTTGTTAACTCTTATCAACTTGCCCTAAATTTGAAACAGTCTGGCTAAAACCTTTAAAGCAACAGAGAAAAAGTTCTTCCACAGTTTTCCTTTAGTGCTTTTGGATTTTACTTTTGTTTGAGGATGTGGGTTTGTGTATTTTGATTCCACAAGGTGTTCATTTAGGCATATGTGACATAGATCTATAAAATGTTGCTTAAATTGACCAACACTTCCTACACAGACACCTTTTTTGACAGAAGATGTTGGTCCTTGTAAGCAATGTGAGGTGGTGGGTGCAGAACAAACAAAAGCAGATGTGGCAAGTTGTGGATGTAGATGTGGATGTGGTTGTAGATGTTGACAGCTTACATGTGTTATTAGGAAGGCTGTGTAAGTTTGTGGAAGGGAATTCTACTGCAATTTAGTGGCAAATAGAATTGCCTGTGAACTACAAATCACTGAACTGTAAAGTGCTGTAGAAGGAGTCTTCTTGAAAAGTTTCTGTATGCATTTCCTTTGTTATGCAGTTCTGAGAGTGTAAGGATACTGGGATGGGTAGACCTTTGGATGGAACCCATACAGCCTCTTTTCTCCTCTGTTGAGCCCATTCTGTCATGTTCTTCCTTAGATGCCATGTTGCTGCTTGCTAACTGCACTTGAGAGGGGCAAAGGGGTTGAAAATCAGTGACCCCAGTAGTGACCAGCACACATGGTCAGTGTGGCTTTTGCAGTTAGTAAAACATGGAAGGGCTCTGTAGGATGAAATGGAGGTATCCATCCTGGAGAATGGTTCAGTCTAAAGTAGATTTTTTTTTTTTTTTTAATCCATACCTGTCATGATTTAGGTATGGTGCTCCCCAGTTTAGTGTTCCCACTGAGACTCTCCAAACCATGCACCTCTCACTTTCTCCAACAGGATGGAGAGGAGAATTGGAGGCACAAAAGGCAAAGATTGTTGGTTGAGATAAGAATAATTTACTGAAAACAGCAATGTGTTAAGAAAAACTAACAGTAACAGCACAATAGTAACAAGAGAAAGAAATTATTCACTCAGAATATCCCTGGCAATAGACAAAACTGGACAGCTCCCTCTTCTCCTGCCACATTTCCTCAACTAGGAGGAACCCCTTCTCCGTGGAAGAGAGTCCCTTTCTTCCACTCCCAGCAATGATTTGAGATGGTACAGAATAACCTCCAGATCCTGGCCCTGCCCCCTCTTGGCTACTGCAAAAATTAATCCTGTCCTGACCAGAACCAGGATAGTTCGTACCCCTTATTTTATACAATGCACATCATGCCCAGGTCCTACTCTTCCCACTATATACATGCATACACACACACAAGTACAGCTCTCATTTCTGTAGTCAGTGGCCATCCCCCTACAAGACATCTGTTAACTTTGTTTAGTCCATGGCTGTGGGTTCTATCTGTCCCATCTGTCTTCCAGGGCAGGAGAACTGGTGTGAGGTTGGCTGATTGCAAATTACATCAGGAGGTCATGACTGGTGAATCTGGAGCAGTCCATCTTCATTGTCCATGGGACTTATGCCATGCAGTGGCAGTGTCATTCAGCAGTCAATATTATACAGCTCAACATCACACGTTATTCTCACCCAAAAAACCAAATCTCCCTCAGGTACCCATTGTGTTTCCTGATCCCTTTGCATCACCCACCAAGTGGACCCCAGTCTCTGAGCAAAAACAGTCCTATTGATGGGTTTGCCTTTCCTTGAAGCAGAACTGAGCCCAACTGTCTTCCCTAACACATTCCTCACAAGCACCACAAGAGCTTTATCCCCTTCTACAGTACATGGAGGTTTTGATTGGGCAGGGCCAGCTCCACTGGTAGAGCCTCTGGTGTTAACTAACCAGCTGGCCTTTGCTAAATGGAGATACCTATCTTAATCTATGATGGTTAAAATGCTGCTGACACTTTGCTCACACTGCCTACTCTCCAGTGGCAACCAGGAATCTTGAGATTTGCTATACTTTCCATGCCCTCACCATCCATTTTTTTATATCAGTGTAATAGAAGATGCTTTGGCCTTCAGTAAATGTATTAAACTTACATTTGAAGAAAGGACACTTGGCATAGGTGCAACAAAGAATGGTATTTGTGACAGGATCCACAGATGAAATTAGGAATTGGACATGAAGGCATTAAAATAAATGCCTACTTTGTATAGTTGAAGAGGGGGGTAAAAGCAGGAGAAACGCTTTTGTGTACTTGCCTCCATTGCCTTTAAGTAGTATTTCATACATGATTTTACATACTTTGTGATTTTTTTTTTTTTTGCCTTTGTGGGATTCCTCAGAACCGTTATTTGATTGCAGTGCTACCAAACTGAATGTCATTCTTGCAAGCCATGTTTCTGGTTTGTTTGTGCTACGTATGAGCTTTTATTATTTATTTTTTACCCACTGATTCATGCTGTGCTGTTCTGGAGCCCCCAGACGATAATAAAGCATCAGCAGGGGTTAATGGAGACTGGTAGGGGGTACAGCAGGGAGCTTTTGTTCCCATTTTATCTGGCAGCCTGCAGCAGGCAGAAGCAGGCTGTGGCTCAACAGCTTCGTCATTTATCTCAGTCAGGTTTCACTGCTGATAAACTTCTATTGAAATGGATGGCTGCTATTGTGCTTACCAGTGGGGAAGATTTCTCATTGACTTGCTACAGGTTTAAAGCATTTTCCTGCCGTGCTATGAGGTTAAAAATGTATGATCTGCTCTGCTGAATTGGTCTTGTGTTTTCCTGCTCTAGTGAATATTTGTGTTCTTGGCACGTATGCTACCTGTTTTAAGGCATAGGTTGGATTTTTAAATGGTCGGCAAAGCTGGTATTGATAAATGGTTGCATGCATGTGTGGCTGTGTGTGTTAAGGGGAAGTCATGATGATATGGCTGATTTCTCATAGTTTTTCAATCTCTGCTTCATTTTTCTTTATTCATCCTCTCCTCCATTCTCAGAGCAGGAGATGACACCCACTAACACCTACTAGTGGTGAGTGTAAAGAGAGGAAATGTCTCCTGCTCAGATCCAACCATTATCTAGTGATTGTTGAGTGCAGCTCGAACTTGAAGTGTTTGTGCGTTCTCAAATCTATTAGCTGTGCCTGGCATTACTGTCTCTAATCCTCTTGATTAATATGGAAAGTATTACATCCTGCTGTTTTTCAGCTTAAGTACACACAAGCGTTCAGAACCCAGCCTTGCTGGACAACAGAAAGCAGATGCTGCTAAGACTTTTTAGAGCACAGAAATTTTGAACAGAGAGGACATTTTTGTCTTTGACCTAGGAGCTAATAGTCTGGCATCTAGAGAATACTCTAATTCATATTCTAATCCTGAAATTGCAGGGCTATATTTTCCTCTGATGACAACTCCCTCAATTTTACTGCCACCCTAATAAGGAAATTTTGTTTTCTAAGTATACACCGTTTATTTTCTGACTGAGAATTTTTGTCTCATAAGTCAGTCTTTGTACAGTGAAATGCTGATGACTTGCAAGCCTGTTACTGATCCTACCCCATCCAGCCTACTTGAAGCGCAAGTTTGAAAATTGAGAAGCAGAATCCATTATTTTCCTATCTCTTGAACACAGCTGTTTTTGTGTACTTGCATTAAACCTTTGCAGGTATGAGAAGGTAGTTGAAACAAATACTTGAAGTTGTGTTTCTGTTTACTTTTGCTTTGGATAGTTGTGTGTGGTACTTGGAAATTTCATTCAACAGAAAACATGTATGTGCTGTAGAGGAAAGGGACAGATCCCTGTACTCCATCAGTTTCAGAAATTTAAAGCTTACTTTGTCAGGGTATTTTCAGCTATTTCTTAATACCTGCTAAGCCTGTATTAAGAAAAAAATATTGATTTTTGAAATTAGTAGTAAAGTAAGGATTAAAAAAAAAAAAGCACTAGTTTATACTTGGTATAATTTTCATTTGAGAGGTTTCTTTTGAACTTCTGAATGAATTTTGTGGTGCTGACCAAGATAGTAAAACTATATTAAAAAGCAAACAAATAATGAATGACATATTAGTAAGGTCTCCGGGCTGTCAAAGAGCTGGATACAAGGATTTGAATGGTCCCTTGTCACAGACTCCAGTGCTGAGTCAGGGCATCCTGGCGTTGTAAGCTTGTTACTTTAAAAAACAAACAAACAAAAACAAAACAAAAAAAAAAGAAACAAAAAAACCCCTTTTTTTTGCTTTGGCTTTTGAACATGGGGCTACAGAAGTGTCACTTAGAGATGTACCTTTTCACAGAATCATAGAGTTGTAAAGGTTGGAAGAGACCTCCAGAGATCATCTAGTCAACCCCCAGGTGTTTTAATGCAAAAAATAAAAAGGAAGAAATATTTAAAACATCCATGCTAGTTTCAGATTTGGAACATTAAAAGTTAACTTTTTATTGCTTTTGATAAATTGAGACGATCTAAGCAAAATTCAGATATGAAAAGTATGATTATTGGGACCTTACATTATAAGCCACTTGTGCTGAGGATTTCTCCAAGAAGTCCTGAGGGATCTGCTATCTATAGGCTGTCATGGGACAGGCTTTGGGGAACAGAGAGAAGTTCCTAGCAAAGAGGGAAGCTTTTGGGGAGATGGAGCCAGAACTCCTGCCCCAGAGTAACCTGACTCTCTGATCTGAGTACCAAACATGGTATTTTTCTAAGTGAAATTACTGCCCTAAAATTATGTGGAGAAGACTTTGGCATTCATTTTTCAAGTGGCTCTTTTGTCATAGATCTGCAATTCATTTTGAAATCTGTAGTGGGTTTCATCTCATGAGATGCAGATACATTCAACTCATTTAAGTTCCTTTATGTTACCTTTATAAAAATGTTGGAAATTAGCGCTTCCACTCTGTAAATGTTTACAACAGATTAGATGAATCCTACTCTAAAAACACCCCTATTTTTCTGTTACCTCTAAGGAGAGCCTGGAATGGCCGTGTCAGTGGCAAGTGCCCCCACATTTGAGACCCATTTAAGCAGAAAGCTGTGCTGACTGCTCACACTGGGAATTCAGAGATGTTTCTTACAACCTTTGCTAAAAGATGAGCAAAGTTTTGCTGCTGGTTTGCTGCTGATAGCTCTGAAAGCATCATGGTCCCCATGGCCCAGCATGCAGCTAAATGGAGTATAACTGTTGGGTATACGTTTGTATGTCTTACATGCTTCCCAGATTTTTTACATTGGAGTTAGGAAATTGTATTTTGGTTTATGCAGGTCAGATGTCTCACCTAGAAAGCAGCAAGCCTCTACTAGCAGCCAGTATCGGTTACCTAAGGGAAAACACTGAAATCCTTCACACTGACATGGCCAGAGCCATCAGCTCACCTGGGTCTGACACACTTAGAATATTTCATGGCAAGCTGGGGAGCAATGTGAAGAGATACTGAGCTCTCATCTGTGTTTTTGATTCAGCTGAGTATTGTTTGTCAGTCCACTATTATCCTTTACTGTCCAAAATTCTGTCTTTGTTTTTTTTTTTTTTCTCTTTTCACAAGCTGCTGAGATGCATTACTGTACAAAACCTTGTACTGATCTTGGACCTGGGCTTCTTTGGAAGTACTCATGTGACCTCCAATCGCTCTCAATAATGATTTGGCTTTCTTCACACAGGCTTCTTACTTTGTTGTGCGATTTTGTAGTTTTAACATGAACATCTTTTCTGGTACTGTGCATGATCTTGTTTGTGGCAATGAGTCTGTGGAAAGAGGTAGAAAACCAAGCTCTTAGACATGCAAGGCTCTTGGAATTGAAGTGATTTAGCAAATAGGAGCAATTGAATCAACCTGAAAGCTTACTGCCAGCAAAGGTGAAAAGTATCTCATAACTAGCTGAGTCTCTCACTACACTGTTCACTGAACCACTTGGACCTTGTAAAACAGTAGAAAACTTTCCATATTTCCTTCCCTCTATAAAAAATCAATTATATTCACTTATTAAAGAGTCTGGAAAACATCAGGTTAGGCAGAGAACAAATGAAAAATAAGTTTCTGGGGCAAGGCACTGAAAGAAAGAACCTTGGGAAAGAAGACCACAGAGACCTTTGCCAATAGGCAAGAGCATCAGGGGTTGTTATGACAAATGTAATCTGGTAAAACTCTTCTCCCGAACTCACTGTGAGGTTTCAGGTTGGTTTTGGCTAGTGTGGTTTAGGTTCTGCAGTCTTGTGTGTAGCTGCCCACAAGTCTTGCTAAATAGTAAGTTGCAAAATGCAGTCATTAGTTTTCTTTGTTGCCCCCACAGTCTATGCCCAGGTAACAGAACACTCCCTGGCTGTGGCCACTCCACCCTGTGGATTACATACCAAAATTAATCTCCGTAGTAAAGAATTTTTAGTAACCTATTTTACCAATGAATCTTTTCAGAGTAGCTTCTTTTTTTTTTTCCCCCATAAAAATCTCTTCATCTTATTTATCATCTAGCTCATTTTTTTGTCTTAGCCTGTTCTTTACAAATGCCAGGGTATTTTTGTGTTGCATGAGGTTTCCTGGGAGATGTCATATGTGATTGTCACAATGGTTCTACAATCTTTTCCTTGCTTGTCACTTTACCTGACTTGAGTCATTTCATTAAAAACGTTAACTTGTTTCTAAAATTCCAAAGTAGAGAAAACATTTCTGCCGTTGGTGTTGATCAGTGAGCTAAGAAAGTTGTCTTATTGTGAAAGAAATTAGCTTATAGCAGTGTGTGTAGCCTGATAGAAAGCGTATTTATAAAATTAATCTCTATACAGTTTGTACATATTTATCTTCACAGCAGTCCTATTAGGAATATTATCCATGCTCAGAAAAAATATATTTTTAATTCTTTGGAAAAATTGTTAGAGCTCTAAAGGAAACTGAGGGGACTGAGGAACTGTTAAATTAGGAATTGTTAATGGCTGTTATAAAACAATTAACAGTAAGAAATCATGGATTTGGCTGAAGGCATTTGGTTTCTGAAGCAAATCCAAAGGGTTCCGAGGATCCCTTCTGCTGATTCTTCAGGATTTCACTGCAATGAAGAGAGAACTTCCCATTTCATTCCTTAATGTTTTAGAACTGAGGGGAAAATGCTGTTAACAGTAAGTAAATGACACTGACAGAATAATTTCTTGAAACTGAGTTGAACATTTCCGTTGTTCACTTAAAGAATAGTTGATCAAGACTTTTTTAGAGGGAAGACTAATAAAAAGCAAGATATCTCTTTGTTTCTCTTGGAGCAGCTGTTTTATAGTAAATGCGTGCGTTAATTGTATTATATTGCTGCAGCCATAACAGTAAAATCATTCCAGTCTGTTTTATGTTGCTTAGAGAAGTTGAAAATACATTGTTCTTAAACCCAGTCTGAAAAAATCCAAATATAATGATTAGAAGGCATTCTAGCTATCTTTTAGAGTTACTTTTAAGAGAGATGCTACCCAAGTTTCTTTCCTTTAACCAAATAAATCTAATGAATGTAGTTTTGGTTTTCACTTTCCTTATTAAGTAGGATTTATGTACATTTAGGTAGACAATGAACAGTCATATCCCTGATTAACATTGCTGTGAACTGAGTTATGTCACATCAAACAGCATGTGTAGGTATTTACCTTTGGATAATCAGAAGAAAGATTAGTGCTACAGTTGCATCCTTCCTGTGATTCAGTGGGGGAAGATGATTTTCTGCTGTGGTACCTGGTAAGAAATTTTGTAGAGCCCCCCCCCCATCAGGGGCAGTTATGGCAGTAGTACTTGAGGTCCAGTACTTGAGTACCAGAGCAATTGAGGTCCTGCATATTAAGTGAGGTCTTCCGGACTCTCTGAGGATCAGTAAGCTGGTGCTAATAAAGATGCTAAAGTTCAGGAATCAGTTATGGCTAAGGTATCTGTCATTTGTCCAAAAACAGGCTGTTGATTTTAAAAATCAGGGCTTAGGCTCAAGTATCTGAAATTAGAGTTTATGGATTTTACTGGAAGAGTTGTTTGTTTTAGGAAGTGTTGGATTTTTGTTGTAGTGATGTGTGTCTGTGAAAGAAATAATGTTCTGGTAACATCTTGTAGTGGAGCTGGGAATATACAGTCTATCACAGAGGCCTATGCCATGCTCATAAGTAATATATTTTTTGTATGTAATGTTGCCAGATGTTGTTTATAAATTTTCATTGATTGTTGACTTCCTCTGCTCCTGTCAGCCAGAGAAAGAGCTTAGCATGCATGATATTTAACCTGCTCCCTGATTATTTACTACCATATCCAAAAGAGGACCTGAGAAGCTACAGGCCCATTAATCTTATTCCAGTCCCTGGAAAGAGTTCTAGAAACCTGCAAGCCAAAGGAAGTAGGTGATTGGGACAAGCCAATGCAGGTTTACTGAGGGCAAATTATACCAGCATGCTGCTGTACAATGAAGGCATATGGGATCCTGGGCTGCATCCATTGATCATCCCACTCAGGGCTTGCCAGGCCATACCCAGCTGTGTCTAGCTCTGGTCCCCAGAATTCAACAGAGCTGCAGGGAGAATGGAGAGCGGCTGAAGGAATGATGAGAATCCACCCTGTGAGGAAAGACAGAAGGGGTTTGGTCTTTTCTCCATGGAGAAGAGAAGGCTCACATTTTCCCAGTATTGGGAATGATGATGATGCCTAGAAAGGTGATGCCTGGAAGGGCTGATGTGGAACAGAGACTAGACTGTTAAAATGAATAAAATAAGTATTTATTGAAAGGCTTTAAAAGGATTCACCTTGGGCGGTACAAGAGCCTGGCTGGGGCTACACCCAGGATGGATCCAGGATGGATCCAAGATGGATCGCGGTCATGAGTTTTTACACTTTTATAAGTTTTGGTTCATCTCCATATTGCAGTTAGTTGTCCAACCACAGCCCCAGGTTATGAAGTTTTAACCCCCTGGCTTGCCCCCTTCCCTTTGCTTTTGTTTATACTTTTTGGGTACTGAGTGTCCTTGATTCTTTAGCTGGGAAGGGATTCTTGTGTCTAATTACCCTGGGAAGAGAACTTAGTGACAACTAGTATGAAGTTTCAGAGTTATATACCGGGCACCAGAGAATCTGAAAAATATAAAAGCTAAAACTCCAGGGATCACAGGGAGGAGGGAGGCTCTTCTGGCACATGGATGGTGCCACATGGAGGGGACAGGGGCAACTGGTACAAGGTGCTTTGAGGGAGGTTTCATTTTAATATAAGAAATAAATACTTTAGTGAGGCATGTAGTGGAGTCCCTCTCCTTACTAAAAGTTTTTAAGATGTAACTGGACAGAATGCTGGATAGTCTCATCTAGGCTTCTTTCCCACAAAAAAATGGACCAGATGATTTTTCAGGGCTTCTTCCAGCCTGGGCTGGTCTGTGATTCTGTGGTTCTACACTGAAAATTCAACCGTGCTTGAGAGTTAAGATGAAGGGTAATGGTCTGCATTCTGTCACCTTCATCTCAGTCACTTTCACCTTGTGGGACTGGGCTCTTAGTTTGGTACTGATCTCAGTATAGCCCGATAGGGACAGACACTTTCTGTGATGCGCATCTCCTCAGTGCTGTGCATATAACCACTGCACATCTGCTCAGTCTCTGCTGCCCCTGGCCTTGGTGCACTGGACCTGAGGGCACTGCTAGTCTGCACAGTTCTGCCAGGGTCCCAGCACAAGCTCTATGCAGAGGTGAACATGATTTTCATAAGTGAGATAGATTTAATGATGAAACTCTAGACTTAAAGCAGTCAAGAGGCAAGTTTATACTACCATACATTCAAATCCCAGATTATCAAAAAGGTAACATCACTGCATTAACCCATGTATCACAGTGATTACTGGTACTTAGAAGTTAATTGAATGGAAGGTGTCTAATAACAAGAAAGACCCTTAGAATGTCACTTTGCATTCCAATCTGTGACTTTAAATTAGAAATAGTGCCTCAAAGTTGTTATTTTATTGTCCCTGCTGATCACGAAGTACAGCATTTTTAAATGTGACTGCATGTTCATCAGTAATTCACTTACTTTGAATAAACTGCATGTTCATGAGGCTATAGGTTTGCATTCATTATTGTTTTAGGGTAAACAAAGCCCTTATTCTCCAAGCAGCATATCTGGTATGTTTTTCTGAGGCCATTTAATTTTTTTTGCTTTTAAATTTTGTTTTTCATGGAACTACTCACTCTTTCAGTAAAGGTGGTGTTTGTGGTTGCACCACATAACCACATCTGTTTCCTGTTGTATCCTATATTCTCAGTGTGATTTGCAGTATTCAGAACGGCTCAGAATGTGAAACGCACACCACATTGTGGTAAAAAGCAGCATAAACCTCTGGAGACACTGCCTCGTAGCAGCTGAAGGTGGGTTTCTTGTGTGTGGAATTCTGTGGGGACAGGCTTTACTCTGAGGAGCTGATCCATGTGGAGCTGGGGAAACGAAAGGGGAAGAATCCAGAAAGGAGTATGGCCTGGGGCTTGGTTGTTGTCTGAGTTTGAGTATGTGAAAAGATGATGCTGAAATCCCTTGAAACTGGTTGATAAATGATTGTTCCTTTTTGCTTTATTCTTCTTGTACATATCAACTCTACATCCCTTGCCACTTCTCTTCTGCCTTACACCAGACTTTGATTCTGTAGCCAGTGGATGTAATTCTATTGAAATCACCTAACATGCAGCCAAAGTCAGCGTAGACAACATGATGCAATGGAAATATCTATATCTATAGCTATATCTGTATCTATTTTATGTATATATATATATATATATATATATATATATATATGAATGTATATATATATGGTGGTAGCTGGGCAGATGTTTATATTAGGCAACATAGTACAGATGTGCTCAGGTAAAATTGCAGTGGGAGCAGAGTGGCAGGTATATGTAAGTACTTTCAAAAAGGTGTGTGTTTGTATAGGAGATATAAAACTGTCTTTCAAAATAGCCTTTATGTGTCAAACCAAAAATTAACTAAAAGCAGATACTTAATCCTTAAGTCCTTCCTTCTCTTTTCCTGACTCTTTTCAGGAGGAAGCTTATTTGTACAGCTCTTAAATTTTGCCAAAGAAAGTTCATCTCACACCACATACCTTCCAACTAATTTTCTTTGCAGGAAGTGAAGCACTCCCTTATATAGAGAATTTTCTTTCTTTTATAAATACAAGGCAAAAAATGTAATTTCTAAAGATGTTACTTTGTGATGGTTATGTTTTATTGCTTACTACTCTGTGGTTTTAGTTGGTTCACTTGTCAACATCCTTCAGTTCTCTGTATCTTGGTCTGCTCAGCAAACACAAATTGCCATGTAAAAATTAGTTGCAAACAAATGGCTTATCTCTGTACCTTAAGGGGGAGGGAGAAAAAAGTCACCGCAGACAAGTCATCTATTTTTTAGATACATGTGCATTAGTGCATTTGTAGAAACATGCTGTGTACTCTGCTGTACTGGAGAGTTTTGGAAAGGTAGTTCCATAAAGTAATTATGACCTTCCTTCAAAAGTAAATACAGAGCTTATTCCAACAATCCAGCAAATATGCAAGGCCCCTTTGATTTTTCTGTAGGAAATGTGTACAAGATTCAGTTCCCATTTTAATATACTGAAAGTAAGTGCCAAAATGTTGGGAGCTTTGATGAGATAGAGTCTTTAGGAGAAACTGAATTATTGTGAAGGTTGTAGCATTTCTTCCACTTTTTAAAAGGGAATTTATAGATATTTTATTAATGTGTACTTTAAACTGTGTCCTGGGAAGGGTGTGTGTTTCAGTTCCATCTCTCTATTCCTTTCCTCTCTTCTCGTATGTGTCTGGGTAGGAGTTGCTCCAAACTAGTCTTTATATTTCTCATGATCTGGGTAGATATTCTGGCCACCAGCTCTTCTGGCCACCAGTCTAGTCTGAGGTACTAAATCAATTGATCCTGAAGGCTGTCATTGCATAAATCTTTCTGTTTGAGCTATGGAAAGGACAGGAAGTCATATAGATTTGTCTGTGGCTGTCTTAAGTCAGTAAGTGAGAGAGATTTGAAAACAGTGGTTTAATAAATCACTCCTTTTTCAGTTTTACTTAGAACATGCTCGGGTGGTGGGAAGGATGCCTTAATGTTTCAGGGATTAGTCTGCTGCCTTGGATTTTGTGAATCACATTGTTTCAGAAAGTTTTTATATTAAGGTTGATTGGAGGTTTTCTCCTGTTTTTGGAAGGGTTGTATACATACAGTAAACTTAAGCTATAACCTTGAAACAAGTAGAAATATTTCAGAGGGCTTGTTTTTTTATTTAACTGCAGCATTGAAACATTTTTAAATTTCTCTTAAAAGATGGGACTCTTTACTCCTGTCAGTATGGTACATTTTATAGTAATAGTTGGCATTCATAAGGCACTCGATCACTTGAACATGCATACATATGTTTAATTAATCCTTTCACTGCCTCACTGAGGAAGTTAGGTATTACTCCTTTTAGCAGAAGAGAAAAATGACACAGTAAATTCAAGTGTCTTGATCAAAGGCATGCAATTATTTACAGACCATTGCTGTTCCTTGTAGTAAAAAAAAAATACTGTACTTAATTTTGAAGAATGTAAAACAGGTTCCTTATTCAGACTGGGGAATAGAAATATACTCGGTAGATTTTCTTCACTGTTTGCCTCATTGTATTTGTGTGGGGTCTCCTCTTAATGCTCTCTGTAATATGGGCAAAGCTCACTTGGGAGGGAGGGACTGTGGTCTAGAAGAATACTGAGAAAGAACTCCTTGACCATTATAAATTTGTCTTCATTCATGTAAAACACGGTGACTCCTCTTTAAAACTACAGCAAAACTCATGTCAGAAATGAGAGAGTCATAAGAGGAGTAACTATTATTACATAATAATAGTTCCTAAAGCAAAGGTAAGGAGTGTTGTGTCATAATTTCACATTACGATCTGGTTATGACACTAACCTTCTAAATAAGGCTTTTAGAATAAGTACCTGTTAATAAACAGTGTCTTCTTTTTTATTAGGGCGCTGTTATTGCACTAACATTGATAGCGTTATAATGGATAGGGGGTTATTTTTTAATTTGAAGTCTAAACAAGGAGCAGCTAGTTTGTTAATCTGCCAAATAGTGGCAGCTTATTCTATATACCTAAAATGTTTGTGTATATTCACAGGTCATGAATTCTGATGGAACTGGTAGGAGAGTCCTGGTGGAAGACAAGCTGCCTCATATATTTGGATTCACTCTGTTGGGAGACTACATTTACTGGACAGACTGGCAGAGGCGCAGCATTGAGCGTGTGCACAAGTGCACGGCAGAGAGAGAGATCATCATCGATCAGCTGCCCGACCTGATGGGCCTGAAAGCCACCAACGTCCACCAGATCATTGGTGAGTGCTCTGCTAATCAGGCAAGGGAGAATAAGGTAGAAAATGTCAGCAGTGCTGTACTTCACAGTTCTAGAAATGTGCAGAATCCAGTCCTATGGCATGATAACTGCAGGCTGCAGCTGGAGGGGGTGGTTTAGGTCTTCTGTGAGGACCTTCAGTTCTGTAGCTTGGAAGAATATCAAGCTGAAAGTGTGCTCCCAGTATGCAAAAACTAATAAGAATGAGCCAGTTTTAGTCCATTCAGTAGTTTTTACATTAATACTAGAAAATTATCTTTAAAAATATCTAGAAGTACTTCCTTTCCTGCAGTGTTTGTGGTGTAAAAAAGCAGCATCTAGCTTTAAATTGCCTATCCTAGGCTATCCAAGCACTGGTAGAAGTGTAATTGTAGCATCACAGAACTCATCACAGTATCTGAGTATCCTGCTATGTGGATAAGGCTCACAGCTTCTTGCTGTTGTGTCTGGATTGTACTGCAGGAAATGAGTCAAATGTAATTGAGATGTATCTTTGTGTGGCTGATGCCCCAAGGTACATGTGTTTTGAATGCAACCCTCTTTCCAGCTGTTTGGCCAATCAAACTCCTTAGTGCCAAGCTTAATTCAATTTCCAGCGTGTCCAGGTACATAAGCGAGCATTGCAAAGAGCTACTTGACTTGCATCCTGGAGAGAAGAGACCGTTGAATGGATGTGAAAATAGCTCTGCAAGTTTTTTATGTGCAGAAGTGCAAAAGGGGGCATGTAGCTGGAGCAGTGTACTGTAAAATGCAGCAGAACGTAGACTTACCATGCATTCAGTGCTTGTGCTGTGAATTGGGATCATCAGCAGGTGCTGAAGCTCAGATCCCTTTCCCTAATGCTGAGTTTATTTCTTGGCATAAGGAAGACAATCACTAGCTTTCCAGCCAAGAAGAGTAAGGTCTATCTAAAGGATTACAGGAAATTAATGAAAAATAAATTGATCAGAGAACACAAGGAGAAAAACTGCATGTTTGCTTAGGGGACTCATAGTGTGGCTGATGTAAATGAGGCTAGCTTCACCTTTCACCTGCAGTCAGTTTGCAATGGTTGCTTTTCCTCTCGCTGCCTGCTTAGGTACAAACCCCTGTGCAGAAGACAACGGCGGCTGCAGCCACCTGTGTCTGTACCGACCACAAGGCCTTCGCTGCGCCTGCCCCATCGGCCTCGAGCTCATCAGTGACATGAGGACCTGCATCGTCCCAGAAGCTTTCCTGCTCTTTTCCAGGAGAGCAGACATCAGGCGCATCTCTCTCGAAACCAACAATAACAACGTTGCTATTCCTCTCACTGGGGTCAAGGAAGCTTCTGCTCTGGATTTTGATGTGACAGACAATCGCATTTACTGGACTGACATTTCACTGAAGGTAGAGATTTAGTCTATGTTGGCTATTGAGTTGCTACAAGCTTGAGATATTAAAGAGTAGGTTGATTAATGGGGTTTACAAAATTCAAGGGATATATAAAAGAGTTTAGCTTTTAATTACATTTTCTGCAACTGACTTGATACCTGTGCCAGCAATAACTTATGGACTTTTGCAGCTGAAGAATCATAGTAGTTAAAAACAGAGTTTAAATTAATCTGCAAGAGGTGACTTGGCTGAGCTCCCTAAGCATGGTATTCTGTTGACCTAAGTGATACAGGTGAAGACTGAGATATAAACTTCCCGGCTGTGTGCTGTCACAAACTGGCATAATTAGGAGGTTGTGTTCAAACTAGGAAGTAAATCAAAATGAGGGATTTGTTGACTTCTGATTGGTTGTATGAGGCGTGTGTGCAGATAGGAATATTGAGGACATAGGAAGGTTTGCCATGTTTGCCAAAAGAATTCTGTAAAATTCTAACATTAGTCCTTTACTTTCAGGCTTATCAGGGAATGCCTAAACTCTAATATATTATTAAAATGGAGTTCTGGCTGTATCTGCTATCACAGACTGATCCTGATGGCAGAGTTTTAAAAAGTCTTTTGAATAGAAGTCCAAGAAGAGATCATGTTTAGTGAAATTAAGTTTAGCCATCAGTATTGAAGCTACTGAGCTCATCAGTAGTTTGGTTGTTTTCTTCTGTTTGCTGTTCTGTCCTGCACTTTTTTATTAGGCTGCTTTAAACAGTGTTCCATGCTATAACATTGATGCTTTTGTATAGTCCTGGGAGAGCCAAAATATTTCCCCCTCGAAGTTGGCACTGAGTTATTAAGGTCACTTTGTCATGTAGATGCTCAATTCAACTGGACTAGTTATCCCATTTATTTCCCCAGTGAAATGCTATTGTAATTGACACAGAATACATTTACAGAGGGCAGTAAATCATTACTTCTGAATAGCAGCATTGTTTGCTTTGCAAATAACTGGCATATTGTAAGATCCTCTTTCCTATGAGATGTCTAAAATCTGAAAGTGTTTAAAATTCAACAAAGACAACAAGCAGCCCAGTGACAGACTGGTAAGATTTCTAATTTGCCTGTGTATCTTTGTATCCCTGCAGACCATCAGCAGAGCATTTATGAATGGCAGCGCGCTGGAACACGTTGTGGAGTTTGGCTTGGATTATCCCGAGGGCATGGCTGTGGACTGGCTGGGGAAGAACTTGTACTGGGCTGACACTGGCACAAACCGCATCGAGGTGTCCAAGCTGGACGGGCAGCACCGCCAGGTGCTCGTGTGGAAGGATCTCGACAGTCCCCGGGCACTGGCACTGGACCCTGCTGAGGGGTAACTTGCTGATTTAATTCTGTGTTTATGTGCAGTGAAAAACAACATTGTAATGCTTCCTCTAGGGCATGGTAGTTAAGTGCTGCCTGTAAACCCTGAGAGAACTGAGCTGGGGAATGCAACCTGGTAATTTAGAGAAATACACTCTTAGCGTCCTGAATAATCATTAAAAATACAAAAAAAAAAAATCAGAGCAGCTCATTAGAAAAGGATTTATATTTAGTTTTTTAATTAACCACAGAATCAAAATTGTTTTAGGTTTGTGGAATTCATTAATCAGTAAAGGACTATAGAATTGAAAGGAATATATTTATCGTTTTAAAAATTTAAGAATCTTTTTATCACAAGTTAGGGTCCAATAAAGGTATTAAGTTGTTTAATTTGAGGGTGGGAGAGTGAAGTTTACAGTCTAAGTAAGGTGTTTGTTTCTTCAGATAAGGAAAGCTTTTAGTTTGTATGGACAAGGGAAGAGGGACAGAGAAGGAGCAGAAACAATTGCATTCACCTGTGTCCCCAAATGAAAGATTTTCTGAGGAAATTTCTCAGTTGGATTGAAGTGTAATAGCAAAAGTAGGGCAATAAACAGGGAGAGGGTGAAAGGAATGGAGCAAATCAACCTAACTATTCAGCTTCTGAAATAGCTCTTCTACCATGAAACGCTCACTTGATGATAACTAATTTCTGCAAAACCTTTCTGAGGTTATACCAATATTGCATTGTTTTTCAAATGAGGGAACTTCATTTACAAGGGTTATGACATTATCATAGTTCCCAGTCACACTGGGAGAGCTACAACAATGCAGAGAACTTGAAACACATTCCTTCTGCTTTATTTCATCAAGGTGGTGGCAATAGTCACCTCCAGTGGGATCCTAGATTGGACTCAGCCCTGATGTGCCAGGGGTTGCCTGGATGAGAATTCAACATCAGATTCTTAGATCCAGTTACATATTTGTAACAAAAGGCTCCTATGGTTGATTCTAGTTTTACACTGGAAGTACGTTTTTCCTAAGGATTATCATAATTCAGTGTTTTGTCTCTTCATAACCAGAAGATCTCTTCTGATCTTCACCAGATCAGAAAAAAAATTACTCGGGCCAGAGTGCCCATTTTTCCTTACAGCAATAGTATAGCTGTATACTTACATAAGTATACATATAGTATAGTTGTACTTCAGATGGAAGTTTACAAGGCATTGCTGCCATGGGGGCAATTCTAACACTTGGCTCTGTGCTGTGTTCAACTGCAAAATTTATATGCAAAGTACTTGCAAAATTTTTAAGAAAAATTTGCAAGTATGCCTGGTGTCTAAAGAGTTTCTCCTCCTTGATCATCAGTTTCTGAAGCAACCTTTCCTATTGTGCAATTGGTTGGAATTGAAAGACTTCCCAGGAGTCTGTTAGTAGAGTTATTAAAATCCAAAGGTGTAAATATTGGATAGCTGCCTCTCACTTTTTTTTAAAATGGTATCAGCTTAATATTTTGCAAGAAGTGACTAACTAGCTATTGAATATATAATATGCAAATATACGTCCTACTCTACTGAGCAGTGCCTAAAGAAAATGTAAACATGTGCAAGTCTGTCCTTCTTCCAAATGAGCCATAAACTGGCATGTGAGTATGTAATAATTGTATTTTTGCTCCAGTGGAAATGCCATACAATTTTGTGTGTCTTGGCTGAGATGTAAGACACTTTTTACTTGGCTGGTTGACTTAGTTGTGTGGACAGGAGCAATGGCACCTATTAACAGAAGTACCCTGCAGATCTACCTTTTTGTGTTCCTTCACAAACTGGCTAGAAACAGAAGATAAGTGCTCTGGAAAGCACCCTGCTAAATAACCAGGTATAAATGAAGGTGCCCAACTGCCAACCTCTGGCTCTTAAATGACATGTATGGATTAGTTACTAGCCAAGTGCTGTCACACAGAACTTGCTGGTGAAAATCCAGGTCCGAGTGGGGAAAAAATTACATTGGAAGCATTTTGAGGAAACTTGACTCACTTTCTTGCCTGTACTTTGGGGAAAAAAACTCATTTAGGGGTTAATGGGTCTTAATAAATGCTTGAATTTACAGCTCTTCTTTTTCTCTTATTCTTTGTAAGGATTTTTGTTTTGTTTTTCCTCTTGGATTGAATGCAATTGTTTTTCTTTCTGCTGTTCTTTTAATCAGGTTCATGTACTGGACTGAGTGGGGTGGCAAGCCAAAGATTGACAGAGCTGCTATGGATGGCAGTGAGAGGACCACGCTAGTCCCAAACGTGGGACGTGCTAACGGCCTGACCATTGACTATGCCAAGAGACGCCTGTACTGGACTGACCTGGACACCAACCTCATAGAGTCCTCCAACATGTTAGGTGAGCCCCAGAGCCCTGGGCAGCATCCTGAGGGCAGTGCTCTTTTTGCAACTCCCTCATGGCAAACTGTGGCTTAGATAATGCAGTACACATCATATGACAAAAATAGAGTTTCCCAACCTCGCACATCTTTAATGTTTGCTTCTATAATTCATATTTATGTAACACTGTGGTAGGAAGGCCTCGATTTTCTTGTAGGTGATTGGGTTGCTCAGAAAGCTAAAATTACACGAGGTATATGTATTTTCAGTTATATGTAGGACAAAGATGTCAACTTTGCAGTGTTTTGGAGGGTCTTGTTTTGCTACTCTCAGGAGCACTAGAAAATACATAACAAAGGTAGAAAGAAAGCCAGCAAGAAGATAACAACAGATTATTGAACATATAATTTAATACAATTTGGTTTAATGTCTTTGTTAGTATCCTCAGGCATTTCCCCCACCTCCCCTGTACTCTGCATGTTAAGGACCTTTTCCTGGGTAGTGTTTATCAGCAGGAGAGTTTTGTGCTGGGATCTGTGATGATTTTATAAGCTGGTAATTGCAGCTAAATGGAGGTGGAATATTTTATTTTTCATTATCCCAGAGTACTCTGTGGAGGACCTAGCCCCTCAAATTTGCACAGTACCTTGTTTTAACTCTCAGCACCCATAGGAGTGAACTTCCTTGTTGTATGCTAAATTATTCATATTAGCATTAACAATAGCCAATATTTAAGCATTAATAATTAGCCAGTATTTAAGGTTGAAGGAGTTAGTCTGCTTTATACAGTATTCTTGCAGCAGTGGAACAAAGCTAGAGAAAGATCAAAACAGGAAAATGCAATATGGGAGTTATGTGTGATGGACAAGCTTTTCTTCAGCTTCTCATCTATTTTGGTGGGACTGGACATGGCATTAGAGCTTCTCCCTGTGCCTGTGGCTGGTGACAGCAGAGTGTGGGGCTGTGCATCCTTGACTTCTCTGTGCAAAGAGGGAATGACTTCTTGCTTCATAATCTCCCATTCATTTTGTGTGACTGCACAGCAGGAGGTGCCATGGTAATGAAGTGGTTGATACAGCACTGTTGAAATAATTTCCCCCTGCTGTGTCCTGCTCTTTAAGATCTCTTAGCATTTCCATAGTATACACAATTAGCTGTTTCCTGTCCTGACTTTCTGTCTGCTCCTTCCTGTTGTGACATTCCAGAGACAGGTTAATTTGGCCTTGTACATTTAATTTTTCTCATAATGCAATGTAGTATTTCATTAAGCTCATGACAATTTTCTTTTTATAAGCACTGGGAAAAGTGTGGTGCAAGAGATGCTCAACTGGAAATACAGTGTCAGGATCCTGGATTAAATTGAGAGGCATTCTGTCAGTTTTAGGAAGGAGGTAAAGGACAGACTCATTCTGAGAACCCTGATAATTTTTGAAATTGAAACTTCTTCTTCAGTAAACCACATTTTTTTCTGTGAATGGCAAGCAGGACTAGCACATTTGTGATAGGCTCTGAGATTCTTATTGACTACTGTCCATTACTCTGTAATTTAGTCTTGTGATGATGAAATAGTAATTTTAAAGTAATAGCATAGTCTCTTTCTGGGCAGGGGACATGTTCAGCAGTATACTGCTTGTGCCCATATAACTCTGCTTTTTCTCTCCTTCATTTTTTCGACACAGGCCTTGACCGTGAGATCATAGCTGATGATTTGCCTCACCCCTTTGGCCTGACCCAGTACCAGGATTACATTTACTGGACAGACTGGAGCCGGCGCAGCATCGAACGAGCCAACAAGACCAGTGGCCAGAACCGAACCATTATCCAGGGGCACTTGGATTATGTTATGGACATTCTGGTCTTCCACTCCTCCAGGCAGGCAGGCTGGAACGAGTGTGCCTCCAGCAATGGTCACTGCTCTCACCTGTGCCTGGCAGTCCCCGTGGGAGGGTTTGTCTGTGGCTGCCCAGCTCACTATTCCTTGAACCCTGACAACAGGACCTGCAGTGGTAAGCCATAAGGAATGGAAAGGAAGTGCAGGAGCATGGGTCTAGTAACTGATGCCAGCATTGTACTTGGAGGAAAGAAGAGTTTTACAGTTCTCCAGTAGTAATATCTTACTGAGTTTTAAGATAACATAGGATGTTGAAAGCAAACAAAAAGAAAAATATAAAATAGTCTTGCAACATACCAGTATCTTAATTAAATAAGAAGAATGGCTGTTAGTGATTTTTTTCCAGTGGCTGGGCTACATCTGTGTAAACATGAAAGCTAAAAATATTTTGTTTCTTTGTCTCTGTCAGACCCACTTCAAGTGCTTACTTGCTTTCTTATTTATCTGCTTATATATTTCTGGTCTTGCCTGGCATAAAGGGTATGTGATACTTTAGTCTGGATTCTAGACTTCCTGCAGCCCTTTCTATGGGGTCAGGATTTCATTCTGTAGTAGCTGTATTTGCTGGCTGATGAGATTCTGATTGGGCCATTCTCAGACCTTTACAAGTGTTTTTCCTCAGTGAGGATGGGTTGGGCTCTATGGCTTCCCCAGCAGTCTGGTTCCTGATCTCAGTGCAGCCAAGCCCCATTTTTCTTTATTGTTGTGCAGAATACAAACCGCAAGGCCCCTCAGGCAGTGTGTAATTAGTTTCTAACCAAATAATTTATCCATCTCTCAATAACTGGCTGGCAGTGAAGCTCTCATAATTTTGGCAACAATTTTGGATGGCTGATTTCCACTGGTGTCATTCACATTAGTCAGTGGGTGAAGAGATTCATGGTACAGAGAGACAGATTGTATCTCATCCACCTTATGCATGAATAGAGACATCCAAGTGTTGTTTTAAAGCCAACAGCTGGGCAGATTGTTCCATAAATGCTACCTCATGGCATTTTTTTCAAAACCATGCTTTTCAAAAATCTGCTTTTTCTACTCCCCATGTGTTCTGTACCTCTCCTCTCCTTTTTGATTACAGTGGCCCCTTGCATGACAGCTGGATTCTTGCACCCTGGTACTTTCATGTGTTTGTGCAAGTTAGAGGCACAGCTGGCACCTATCTGATAGTAACTGTGATCTTCTAGGTGGAGGAATTTGACTTCCAGTGGAGAAAAAGTATCAGAATGATCAAAGGTCATGTTTTTCTTGTGAAAATGCTCCTGGAAGAAGAGCAAGGAGCAAAATATAGGAAATACATTGTAAGCAAATAGAACCATTTCCCCATGGTACAGTTCAGAGCTCTTTGTGTGGTATTAGGAGTTTTCCTCTGCCACATTCAAACCTGGGAACTTTCCAGCTTCTCATTTGTAGGTAATTGGAGATTTAGGCCTCTCTGCGTATAATTTAATTCCCTTTTTCGGACACTATAATTGGAGCATGAATTGTTTTAACTTTCTCTTGTCTGTATTACTTGCTTATGTATCTCCTGAACATTATTAGTCCAGGCCCTGTCCAGAGGTCCTCCCTTCTGGAATACCCTGCTCATGCATGCATAGGTTCTTTTAATTATGCTCTGGTGGGATTTCTTCAGACCTACCACGTGTCATGAAGTTGGAAGGCAGGGTTACACAGGAGACATACTCAATGCACTCCACTTGCCTGCTGCCAAAAATGCAGTTAAAATATGTGACTATTGGGAGGGAGGATGATGAAAACTGGAAAGGGATTTCTGAAATTGGTTCTGTTTCAGAGATGTGGAGTCTCAAGGGGAGAAATTCTGCTATTGCTTTTTATAATGAGCCATCAATTCAAAGTTGTAAGCCAGGCAGTCTTGGAAAGTGAGAGGGTGTCTTTGGGGAAAAGTAGAAATAATTTTAGGTGCTTATATGTTTGCTTGCATTGTTGTACTTTTTTTCCTTTTCCATTTCTAGCATAACTTCTTGGTAAGAATTCTGATGTTTCTGAATCCATTGTTTTGCTATGCACATTCATATAAACTTGTCTTTGCTTTATTTTTTTGTGCTTTCTTCTACAGTTTAGAGCTAAGTAGAAGGCAGCTTAAATTATTGGAGAAATGCTTGGAGGGAAAATGCAAGTTTTTCAAAAAGCAAAAATACCTTGCAATTAGGCCTGATTGTTATAGGATGTTAGGACAGAGTGTTGGTTTCCAAGGAAACTCCCTCCTACCTTTTCTTTTTCCAGCAGTCAGAATAGCTGTTCAAAGCATATGCTAAAATAACAAAGCAAGGTGATGATGTTCTCTGGGAGACTTTTGCTTTCTCCCGGTTCCCAGGTGCTGCCTTACCTGTTTTACAGGCTGGTAAATGAATGCAGTGTCCCACTGCTAATCTCTCTCCACACTTGGGCTGTAGAGAATTGATTGTACAAACTTCAGGGAGGCTTCAAGCTGCATTTTTGGCAATTGGGTCTTGTGCCATCTTGCACAGCAGTGGCTTCAGGTAGAGCATTATTGAAAAGAACCTTCTGAAAAAAGAAAGTGCTTTCACCACCTTCTCTGATTTCTGACCTAGTTATGTAATACAGAGATAATTTTTTTCAATAATGTATTAAATGCTTTGTGCACTTACTGTAGCTTACAGCTGGTAAACTACAGCTGAATGGGGTGTTGAAATCTTACTTTCTGCTCTTTGATGCTATTTCTAATTACAAAGAACAAACACTTTTCCTGGAAATTTTTACTGGGCAGAACATCAGATTTCTCCTTCTCATTGCAGGATGTCATTCCCAGATAACCACCTAGAAACAGTAAAGATACATAGATTTGAGAAGAGCAAATACATTTTTCTCCAAAAACACAGCCTTGCACACACTTAAGAAATTTTCCTGTGAATTAGTTGTTTCATTGCAGTACAGGCAGAAGGACGATTTGTAGGAACAGGACTGAACCACTGTCAGTCTCTTTTCCCTGAAATGTCTAAATAAGGAAGCAGTGCTGGCTTTTTCTCACCTTCTTCTGCAAGTAGAAGTGGACCTAGCAAAGGGTTCAACTTCAAAATAGTGGAGCTGCATTTCCCTGAGACTCCTTTAGAAAGAAAATGGACGGTTCTTTGAGAGCCATAATTGACCATTCTTCTTTGAGATCCTTTTGATAGAAATCTTCGCATTCACTAGTCCTGCCACTTAAAAATATCTTATCTTTGCCTGTCACATCCACGTACAGGCATTTATAGTGAAAAGAGGTCATTTTAAAGGCTTTTCATGCTCATCAGAGGTTGGAATTGTTATGTTTTGATTTTTTTGTTTGGTTTTGGCAAGAGGGAAAAGGGGAATGAAATAAATGTCTAGTTATGGATTGTGGCTGTCTTTCTTAAACATAAAAATGCCCAATGTTATTGCCACATGTAACCCTTTCAACCCCTTTTCTTTTTTTGACCCGTCCAGCTCCTACCACCTTTCTGTTGTTCAGTCAGAAGAACGCGATTAATCGCATGGTGATAGATGAGCAGCAGAGCCCAGATATCATACTCCCTATCCACAGCCTCCGCAATGTCCGAGCCATTGATTACGACCCCCTGGATAAGCAGCTCTACTGGATCGACTCTCGGCAGAACATCATCCGGAAGGCACAGGAAGATGGCAGCCAGGTACCCTGAGGGGCTGGAATTGCTGAACGTTTGGCATCAGCCTGTGCCAGACAATGACTGGTTGTATAGGGATAATTTAGATGCACAGATTTCCCTGTAGGTTACTGTCCCTTGGCAAAACAAGTGGTGTCTGGAGTTTTCTGGAGTCCTCAGTCAGTAAATCTGGGAGGTGCAGCAATAAATAAAACATGGAAAACCAAGGCCAGCTTAAGGATACTGTTGTTCCTAGTACGTTATTTGCTCAACAGCGCCGTTTGTCTGGAATATGTTTGAAACCCTTATTTGAGATGGGAAACATGGAAGGGAAGGTTCTTGGGAGAAACAGGGAGTGTGATAAAGGTACGTGACCAGAGTGCAGGGGTAGATTCTCTGAAACAAGGAAGTTGGAATTACGTGAGCACACCACTGTGTCTGCAACAGATAGGAAGAGAGTTGTTATACATCAGCGGGGCACGGAGTGACTAGACTGAACCTGTAAAAAATGTTGCAGGCTTGGGAAAATGTATTTGACTGGAGAATACAGGAAAAGTAGGGTAGGGTAGAAGGCAAGAGGTAATGCAGGCTGTGGTGGTTCAATGCTGGCTGGAGGTCAGACACCCACCCAAACCACCCTGTCACTTCCCTCCTCAACTGGACAGGGTAGACAAGATACAGCAAAAGGCTCATCAGTTGAGATAAGAGCTTACAGTCTGTTCATCACGCTTTGTTCTGCTGCTGTTCTTTCCTCGTGGACAGGAATCTTCCCTGCTCCAGTGTGGGGTCACTCCCACCGGAGATAGTCTTCCATGAACTTCTCCCTCCAAAATGCATCCTTCCTATGGGCTACTTTTCTTCATGAACTTCTCAGGGAGAGTCCCTCCCATGAGGCACAGTCCCTCAGGAACAGGCTGCTGCAGCCTGGATCCCCCACAGAGTCACACAACCTACCAGGAAACCTGCTCCAGTGTGGGCTCTTCTCTCCATGAGGTTTTCCTTTGGGCATCTCCTTGCTCCAGCAAGAGCTCCTCCATGGGCTGCACTGGATCTCTGCATCTCCATGGGCTGCAGGGGCACAGGGGAATCATGGAGCAGCTCCTCCCCATCCTTCCTCACTGCCCTTGGTGTCTGCAGGGCTGTTCCTCTCACATATTCTCACTCCACTCTTCTCTGACTGCAGATGGTACTGCCCATTCATTAACTGTTTTTCTTAAATATGTTATCTGAGAGGTGCTACCACCATCCCTGATTGGCCCAGCCTTGGCTGTTTGTGGGGCCATCCTGGATTTGGTGGTGTTGGCTCTGCTGGGCATGGGGGAAACTTCTAGCACCTTCTTAGAGAACCTATCCCTATAAACCACTACCAATATTTTTGGCCATACAAACATATTTTGGCCATACAAACCCAATATGCAGGTTTAGTGAGGCTAAACCACTGTGAGCAGTGACCAGTGACTGCTTAGTCCATTTGCATTTTAAAAGAAATCTTTTCTTCCTGATTGAGTGTGGGAGGAGCGAGAGACTAAGATGAACAACACAACACAAGAGAGATGCTGCTATATTCAGTTGAATTTTAAGAATGTGGTTTCTGGTGGTGGTGTGGTGGTATTTGGATTCTGCTGTATGCCCTTCAGCCTTAACTCTAAATTTAGCAATGCTTTTAATTTGGAATATCTAAATAATACCCAAAACTAGTCAAAGTCACACGTTTTTGCCAGCTTTAGCAGAATAAATAAATGGAAGACTTGCAGGCACACCATTTCATGGAGGTGACAAGCCAGATAAAGTTAAGCAAACTTTCTGGTGAAGTTTAATTTGGGGATGAGAGGTTAGAGGCTACTCACTTCATACGCATGGCTTCCAAAATATATATGTAGGCCATGTTTAGTGATTTATTAATCCTCTTCAGAATTTTAGAGAAGTGCATGAAAGATGTTGATGAGGTTCTTTCTAAAGGTAATAATAATTAAAAGAGAAGAAAAAGTCATGCCAGGTCCAGAAGTCTAGACCAGTAGAAGGCAAGACCTTGAACTAGTAAGGTGTTAGCTGGAAATGCTCTGAAATCAGTGTTATACACTAGCTGATGTCCTTTCCATCTTTGGGAGAGCTGCCTTCCATTTATTAGCCACCCTCATGTCCTCTAACTGTGATGGCAGCAGTGGTGGAGAAGAAGGAGGCAAGCATTTCAAGTGCTGTCTGGCCTCACTTTGCCTGTGTTTTTATCTGCTCAGCTGCAGCTTTGGGAATTATTGGTGGTACATTTCTATTGTAGAGTGTGAAATGTTCTGGGTTTGGGTCTATCTAAACTGAACTCTTAAGCTGTCAAAAAAGGAGAGGAAATACAGAAACTGACCCTGGACTTTGAACACAGACAATTTGGACATACTGGTCAAACTTGCAAAGTCTTACAAGCTACAGTCAGCTTGTGTGATTGCAATTACAGCAAACGATCAGGACGAAGTATCTCTCTCTTATCAAATGTGTTGGTATGGCAACAGAACTTGAGTCTCTCCTTGCTATACGCTAATATTTTGGCTGAGCAGTAGTTAGATATGGTGCATCCATAGCAAATAAAGTTATTCACATTAGATTAAGATTAAATGTTCTCCTGTGTATTATTTCTCTTTCCTTTGCAGAGCCTCACTGTTGTGACAAGTCTAGTTCCCAATCAGAACCTGGATATGCAGCCCTACGACCTGAGCATTGACATCTACAGCCGCTACATCTACTGGACCTGCGAGGCCACCAACGTCATCAACGTGACTCGCCTGGATGGGAGACCCATGGGAGTGGTGCTCAAGGGGGATCAGGATAGGCCCAGAGCCATTGTGGTGAATCCAGAGAAAGGGTATGTAGGGAAATTCAGGCCCAGGGTTTAGAGAATCAAGTTGTTTTCTTGCTGCAGCTTGTTTTCTGTTTCTCAGAATGAAGAACAACTTTGACATTTGTTAAGATGTCTTGAATTTGTAGCAAAATGTGGAAAGATCAAATAAACCTTTTCTTTTTTTTTCTTCTAATCATTCCTGTTCCAGATATATGTATTTTACCAACCTGCAGGAGAGATCTCCTAAAATTGAGAGAGCAGCATTGGATGGAACTGAGCGAGAAGTCCTTTTTTTCAGTGGTTTGAGCAAGCCCATTGCCTTAGCAATTGACAGCCAGCTGGGCAAGTTGTTCTGGGCTGACTCAGATCTGCGCAGAATTGAAAGCAGTGACCTTTCAGGTAGAGTAGCACCTTAATTCAGTGATTCATCTGTGTGGTGTGGGTGTGGGGGAATGTGGAGAAAGGTGTCATCTTTTCCTTCCTACTATAAACAGTCTGTACTATGATTCTAATCACTCTCTGAATTCCCAGCCAGGGAATGTGCATGATTCATGCAGCGAGTCTTTACAGTTTCATGACTCTGTGATTTGCATTATTAATTGCTACACAAGCTATTTACTTCAGTTTCTCACTGCAAAACCTTTGTAGGGTTTCCCAAAGTCAGTTGATGAATAAATAGTAGCAGTTTTGGAAAGGGGAGAGAAAAGATTGGTTTTTTTTGTTTTTTTTTAAAGCATTGCTTTTGGTGCAGTAATCTGTCAATCAGAGGAAAGTTCCCTGTTAGTGGAAAAATGTGTCCTGCGGAGTTGAAGCAGCAGGTGTCCAGGTTACTTATGAATCTGTCATTGGGGTGAAAAGATGTGAGCATAGAGAAGATCTAACATCTCTCTGTCCTCCAAAGACAAAAACCTCCCTCTTCCAGCTGTGGAATTCTCTTTGCCTGCTCCCCAAGATTGGTTATGCTGCTTGTCTGACCTCCTCTGAGTTCCTTCAGCCCATTTAACAGTAACCTAATAACACCATACAGAAAAAGACAAATAGACAGTGGTGTTCTCTTGGCTTGGAAAGCTGCATCAGTTCAGGAAGGAGTCCAGCAAGCAACCAGAACTGGAGCAAGAGAAGAGGGGTAAATCGTATGTTCCAGATAGGGTAAGAAAGACAAATATCTTTCATTTACTAGCCTAATCCAGCAAACTGCTGGATCAGCTCAGCTGCCTTATGCAGCATCAGTACTAATTTGTGTTACAGATTGAGCTGGATGTTGTTGCTGGAAGTGAGAGTTGAAAATACAACAGGAGTTATGACAGCTTGCAGTAGTGTTTGTGGTAATGTCTTCCACTTACGACATGGTACCTTCATTCAAAGTAACAGCATGTAATCCTGTTGAAACCACTCGGATTTTCAGCCTTTTGTTAAGTTCCTAGAGTAAGATTTTGGTTTGGAAAACATTTTGTTTTTCCTAGATGTTTGGAATTAAAGCTCAGAAAGACAGTATTTTTTTCAGTGGTGTGGCACTGTAAGATTCAGAGTTATTACTGAACTGTGATATTCTGAGTGCTTACTGTTTTAAAATGCAAGACAGAACCTGAGTTAGTAAATTATTAAAAAACAAAAAGAAATGCTGTGGTGTTGCTCAGTATGTTTCAAGCTGTCCCAGATCCAGGGTTTGCATGAGTAGAGTAATAGGCAGGAGAATATTACACGTGCTTTATTTCTCTCTGTCTGTTATCTGCCTGAAATTAGGACACCAGACAGGAGATGGGTCTAATTTCTAATTCAGTCTAGGTTTAATCATTCTGCTTTTTTTTTATTTTTCCTTAAAGATGTGGCTGTTGAATTACCAATGTTGTGTAGTAAAAGCTCACCATATTTCGAAAAGCACAAAGAAAAACTGTTCCAAAACCTCTCTTGCTTTTTGGCATTTGCACCACAAATGGATTGCTATAATCACCACGGTAAATTGCTAACTGCTGAGATGCATTCCTGTGCTTAGGAATGCTGATTAATAAGTTCTTTTGACCAGCAGAGTAATTTTTCTGTGTGTTAGCTTCTTAAAAGCATTCAGTCACTTGCTCTGTCAATTCTGTAGATGCCAGTACCCATAAAGACAAGGACAGCCAGGATGCCTTTTATGTGATGTAGTCCTTCTTTTTCTCCCTGTCCTTCAGGCATGTAGTTAGGACTTGGTTATTCTGCCCAAATGGAAGATCCTATTGAAGTTAACCAGATTCTTCACATGATTAAGGGGTTGTTTATGAAAAGATGACTGGAAATAGCTCCCTACCATGGAAACTATTTGGAAATTAGTTCTTCTATTCCAGAATAATTAGTGTGATTTGGAAATGCCTAATGATTCTGGAATTAAGTAATTTTTATTTGGAAATAGAACGAGCTATGGGTGTGTCCTGATTTGTTGTATTTATTTGGTTGGTTTTAAGTCTTTTTGTAAAAGGTATTGCTGGGAAGGGAATGGTGATGCCAGGAGACAAAGCTCCTCTTAATCATGCCTCCCTTTCATCTGACATTCCCAATAAAGGAGACTAGCACCCTGATGAGTCAGCTTTGGGTTTCATTGTTGGTTTATGGAAGAAGGGATTTTAGTGTCTCAATTTAGTCAGAAATAGTCAGTTACACTTGGTCACAAATATTAAAAAGAAAGATTAAGACATTAAGAGAGTGAACATACTAAGCTTCAGAGCTTTAGGAACATACTGCAAAATGCCATGCTGATTGATGTGGGCATGGCAGAGCAGGGCATGTACAGACTCCATTTGGGTAGGTCAAGGTCTTAGCTTTTGTATTCCTTCCTATTTTACCCTATTCTCAGCTTAACCTTATTTCTCAAGATGCAGGTTTCTGTTTCTTACCTTTTCCCAACAGAATTAGTCATGTTATTGGGGTTTAATAGATGGTTGCAGTTATTTAGGTTGACTTACATCACTCAGTCTATTAATTTCTACATCAGTCTGGGTATAACCTCCTTCAGAATTCATCAACGTCTTTCCTTAATCAGATTATTGCTGGTGTTGCTCCAAAGTGGTGGTAAGAGCCCAGCCTAGCTGATTTGAATTCCCATGTTTTCCTTCAGGTTTTAATGCTTGGTAAATATTTGGAAGGTTACTTAACTTCTGAGTTCTCTGTGAATTTAGTAAAAAGGAGATAAATACATTTTTCATAGCTGATTTTTTCCTAGGTCATCATCATTGACATAATGTTGATTAAATTCTCAACAAGCGAAAAAAACCCTTCTTGCTACTAAACGAAGCAGAGAGGGATAGGACTTAGTCAAAGAATAAAATTGTGAAGTGCATGTGTCTTCTTTCCTGTTAGGTTATCTTGTGTGGGTATGGTAGACACGTGGTAGATTTTTTTTTCCCCCTGGCACTCAGTTATTCCAGTATATTTTTACAGAACAAAAATATTTAAAAACTTACTGGAAGTAATTCTCTGGATGAACAATGTAAATCTATTGTTTTCTGTAGTAAAAGTGAAAAATAAGCGCAGCAGAGCTCAGATATCGGAAATACTGGGATTTAGGTAAATTTTCAAGCTTTAGCTTGACTTGTATGATCCTGTTTCAGCTACTCAAAACTGAAGCAAATTCCATGTGCTTCATAAGTAATTTTGTGCTCAGAATCTGATCAACTCACTAAATATTTGACTGTTAATGACCACATCATCGTGTTAAATAAAGGAAGCATGGATTAAGCCTCCCTCCTGAGCCCTCAGGTTTTGACTAACATTTTTCTTCTGTGTGAGTTACAAAGTCTTCACTGTCTTCAGACAGACTTTAGTGAAACTTTTAAAATAACTGTTGGTCGTGTTCTGTTTGTGTGGAGAGTTAACCATGAAATGTGACAGTCACTCTTGACTGTATTTAATGTCAGAAAATCTGGCATAAAAATCAACAACCGCTCTTCAGAGGTGTAAGGCCTCTTACTGCTCCTGGTGATTGCTAAAGGAACTCAGGAAAGTAAGTCTTTGCTAGGAAGAAAGAACATTCCAAATTTAGCACTAATAGAGCTTATTGAAGGTAATGTAGCTGAAAGAAAAGAACATGAGGAAGTCAGAAGTGTTAATCTCATAATTCATGTGAGAAGTTCTAATTACCCTGCTTTCACTTGGATTTTATCTTGTACGGGTTAGCTGAAGCCAATAATCCATCTTCTTATTCCCTGTTGCATGGCAAGACAAAGCAATTAATCTCTCCAAAAAGGGAAAGAAGAATGAAAAGAACTACTGATTTCCATGATATTGATAAGGGACTGGAAAAGCTCATGAGAGATGAGCCCCCCACCCTCCAGGTGCTTCTTAAATACACTAGATTTTTTTGAGCATAAAACATCTCTTCTTGATGAAAGCAGAAAATAATGTGATAATCTGTCAGCAAAATGCATTAGTCTCGCATCAGAGGACCCTGTTTTTTGTAGTAGGCTTACTCGGTAGCATAAAAGTAGTGCAAAATAATGGTGTGAGTAGTGTAGGAGATGTTTCTGATAGTTTTTCAGTTTTTCCTAGTTGAACCAAAGCACTGTCTCCCTTCTGCAGGTGCTAACCGGATTGTTTTGGAAGACTCCAATATCTTGCAGCCTGTGGGACTAACTGTATTTGAGAACTGGCTGTACTGGATTGACAGGCAGCAGCAGATGATTGAAAAGATTGATATGACCGGTCGAGAAGGACGTACAAAGGTCCAGGCTCGTATTGCACAACTCAGTGACATCCATGCTGTGAAGGAGCTCAACCTGCAGGAATACAGTGAGTGCAATCCCTGCTTGCAGGTGCAAACAGGGCCTGTGAGGCTCGAGCCAAGAGACATGAGCCTGTTGTGCCTTGTTTCTGATCAACATCAGTGCAGATGGAAGGGGCCAGAACTTGGTATCGATGCTGTTAGGTTGTTTCCTTCAGGCACTTGGCAACGGACTGGAAATCTATCACAACCCCAGCATCGTGTTTTGTTGCTGATGACAACTTGATTGGTAGTCCCATCCAGGCACCTGGCATTTGAGTGTCTCTAGGCACAGTGGAAACATCCTGTTATCCCTAATAGAGGGCTTTCTGGATCATGCTAGTGCATTGCTATTGGTTGTTCACTGTTTAGGCAAGCACAGCTCTCAGGGCCTGTCACTAGCTGTCAATGTTTCAGTGGACTGCCTGCCTTGAAGGCAAAGTGAACAACTTTTGGTGGTGGTATTTCATACTGAAAGTGATTTGACAGAAGAGCAATGTTGCATTGCACAAAGGAAATGTGTATTAAATAGAAATTTGTGTTGATCATGGCTGCACTTTCAAAAAATTTCTGTTTACTAGGCCTTTCCAAACACACACACACACACACACACACACATATGCCTAAAGTGGTGGGAGGTGGATGGTTAAAGCAGTGGAGTTGCTGTCATCCTGGAGGAAATAGGCCTGGTTAGCCTGGTAAGCTGTGGTGCATGCCTTGGAGAAATATGTAGAAAAATGTCTGGGGATGTTTAATTAAAACATCCGTGCAGACTTACTAGTTCTGTGTGCTATTAATCTCAGCAGATCTGTCAGGAGTTCCATGAGAAGTATGTTGTCCTTATTAAACATTAAAATGAAGAGACATATTTATCTAGAGCATGTTAATTTGAGTTTCACAGACAGCGTGGAAGCTTCAGAATTCATAAATTAGAAAAGTTTATTTTTTTAATTGTCTTTGGTAGAGAAAATGAAGTATGGAATCTAAGATATCTTTTTGTATTACTAATGTACTATTTGCTGCAGAGAACTACTGCTACCTCAAACAAGAGGAAAAATGCTTTGAGTAGTTTTAGTATAAATTCTTAGAGTAGTTTCAGATCATGGAGAGTTACCAATGTATGTTATAATGATAAATGTGTATAAAGGGAGAAATACACACAACAAAATGCAACATTAACAGAGATTTTTCATTAATCCTCTCCCCAGGGGGTAGGGGATAATGAAGAAATTACTGAAACATCACAGAATAGGTGGGGATTTCTTATCAGTCCCTGTCTTTCTTATTTTTAAAATCCTAGGACAACATCCGTGCTCTCAAGATAATGGTGGCTGCTCCCACATTTGCATTGTGAAGGGGGATGGCACCACGCGCTGCTCTTGCCCTGTGCACCTGGTGCTGCTGCAGGATGAGCTGTCCTGTGGAGGTGAGTCCTTCTCAAGTTCTGTGTCACTGGGCTCTTAGCTTCAGCCCTGGGGAGGGTCCCCATCTTCAGGGATGGTTGCTGGAGCCAAAGGAATGTGACAGTGCACCAGGTGCTGTTACACACCTGTACAGACTTACCTCTTTCCCTCCACCCTCCAGCTAAATCTGCAAGTACTGCGAAGCAGTAAAGGAAGAGGAAAAAAATTCCGAAGTGTTGAATAAAGATTTCTGTTCACCCCTTCTACTTAAGACTCAAGTTTAATTATTTTAACTTGATTCTTTAATTGTATGATTTTTTATTACTTTTTTCCGTCACTTCCCATGTTCTGCCTTTTCAGGCAGTGGTAGATTCTCACATTCTGGCACACTGCACAGTCTGTGCTGTTTTGTTCTTCTCTGTTGTCCTCCCCAAGCTCACCCTGTGCGTGTCGTTCTGAACTGCAGTCCCAGAAGGGCAAGTTGCCTCCTACCATGGCGATATGGCCACTGTACCCCACACCCTGGTGTCTCCAGGGGTGGGGCTGGAATGGGGGAGAGGACAGGCACTTTGGTGCTTGGATCTCTTTGTGCCACCGGACTGAATGGATTTATTATGCAATCATCTCGCCGTTGAGGCGACGTGTGGTCTCACAATGGAACAAGAGCTAACATAATCCAGATATTTTCTCAGAGCAAGTTTAATACCAGGCCAAAAAGCTGGGGGAGGAAAGGGGGATTTTAAAAAGGGAAAAAATCTACACTTACTTACTGCCTGAGAATAACAGTTAATGTAGTAAATGTTAAATAACAGCTAACAGATGGGTTGAGGTAGTGAACTTCACTGGATGGAGCAGTTTTTTGTTTTAAAAGAATTTTGACTGAATAGAGCTGTCAAGGGCACATAACTAGACACTGAGTCACAGTGCATCCATCTGCAGCAAATTACATCCTTTTAACATGTTCTATACAATGGCTGTCAAACAGGAAAAAAGAGAGTAAGCCATTGGCTGTGTATATGGTGGTCTTGCAGGAAAGGGGGAGTTGAAGAGTGTGATGACTTTGACTTGAAGCCTTACTAAGAGAAATGTGTGAGAGTCTGAAGTGGGAGGGGAAAAAAATAATTGTGTTTTGTGTGTGTATGTTTCTCTGTTCTTCTTGTCCTTCATCTGTCAAGTCCCCGTTGATGTGAGCCTGCGTGTGATGTCAGTCACACTGGCCTCAAGGTCTGCAAAAGTGGCTGTGGATGCAGTGGCTGTGGAAATGACCTTATGATGTGGCATGTTGCTCATCAGCTGCTTTGATATAGGAAAGCAGCTGAGCTCTTTTCCTTACGTGTCCCAATCTGCTGTTTGTTCACCTGGATTTTTAACTTCTGTCTGTTTGCTTGATTTTCAAAGAACCACCAACATGCTCCCCTCAGCAGTTCACCTGTTTCACAGGTGAGATTGATTGCATCCCGGTGGCGTGGCGCTGCGATGGGTTCACTGAGTGTGAAGACCACAGTGATGAGAAGAACTGCCCGGTGTGCTCTGACACCCAGTTCCAGTGTGAGAGTGGGCAGTGCATAGACAGTGCCCTGCGCTGCAACGGGGAAGCAAATTGTCAGGACAACTCAGACGAGAAGAACTGCGAAGGTACGGAGGATACTGCCAAGTGGGATGGAAGTGTACCTGTCACTGGGATAACTCAGTGTTATTGCTGACTAGGATTTGAAAAGATACGAGGTTCTGCTAGTTTTTAAATCAGTCTGTTAAATAGAAGTTATTTCATAAATCCATGCTTTTGCTTCTCTACCTGTGAAGTGGAAGTTAAGAGTGATCTCTGTCAGAGTGGCTTAAATGCTGTTTGTGAACAGTACTTTCAAAAATGGCACGAATTTAAGCTCTAAAAACCTAGTATCTGGGCGTGAGCTACGAAGTGGAGCCAATTCTTGTTGTAGCTTTTTTGTGTGCCTTGTACTGAGTAAAGGTTTTGGGATTGTTTCTTTTACGATACCTGAACAAAATGAGCTTTTCTGAGTAAACAGGAGTGAGAGGCAGAGGAGCTTTCTGGAGACCTCTTCTTCCCGTAGTGCACAGCAAAAGAATATTTAAGCCATCTTTACAGAGGGAAGTGCTGTTGCCAGCACAATGAGAATTAAGTTCATTTTGGAAAGGACAGGTTTTGCTGGTGGAATCTGAACTGCCCCACCACTACACAACATGAAATGTGAGCAAACTCATTCTTTTCCTATTGCAGATGTAGTGAAGAGTTGCAGGGACACCTTGTAAGGCTGAAAGGATGCTGTTTCTTTATATCCTTTCAGTGCATTTTCCTTCTTCATGGAGACTGTTGAAATGTCTTTAAATCAAGGCTAAATTTCTTTCCAAAATATGTGCTCCAGCTCAAACATAGAACTGAAATTCCAGTGTGCTGAAAGGTGATTTTTAGCCAGCTGAGATGGTGACATCTGAAAATGTGTTGTGCAAGTTAACTTCCCAGGTTTCATCCAGCAATTGGAGATGTCAGACTAGGGGCTGTTTATCACCTTCAAAGTGGTCCTGTTGCTGAGAGTATTCAAGTTGATTACAAATCAGAAAAAGCCATTAGTTTAACTTCTTAATTCAGCTGAAGACAAAAAAGGATTTCTGGATTTATGAGAAACAGGAGGCAGGAATATATGGAAACAGCAGCAGCCAGCACCTTGCCTGCAGCGCCTTTTATTTTTTCAGCATACTGGCAAAGCTTCAGTTTTATATTCTGTCCTTCATTTCAGTTTAAAAATATAATATCAAGTCAGTATATTGTCTCATGATCGAGGAGTTTTCTGGTTTACAGGAAAAACACAAGGACATTAAGAAGGACATTTATCTTTCTTAAATGATTTTTTTATCATGGTTTGGCAGATTTATTTTTCATAACTTAATTCTTCGCTCTTATATTACAGTAAGTGTTTAGGGTTGGAGATTCTCATAATAAGATTGCAATAACCGTGTCCTGGGATAAGTGACTGTTTTCTCAGTGGCCTCTGAGTTATTTTAGATGAGGGTCACTTTATCTTGTAGTGCTCTTACTGCAAGCAGGCAGTAAAACCCAGCTACCAGTGTGCACTGTCCTCAGCAGAGCACCGAGTCACTTACTCGGCATGGTTCATGTGAGGGACTTAGTGTGCCACTGGCTACTTCCAGAAATGAAGCTTTCAGCACTCCAAGCTCTCCCAAGATACTCCTGACTGTATGCTTTGGTGTCTTTATTTCTTAATGATTTTTAAGAGGAGGAGTTTCTGATGCTGACTGTTGGTGTGGGGGTTCTTTGCAGTGCTGTGTTTAACGGATCAGTTCCGCTGTGCCAGTGGGCAGTGCATTGGGAAAAGCAAGAAGTGTGATCACAACCTGGACTGCAGTGACAGCTCTGATGAGCAAGGATGCTGTAAGTGTACTGCCTGAGACTGGAGACTTGGTTGCAGCATCCAAAACCTATTTCTCACCTTTCCTACAAGTTTCATTTTATTCTGCCAAGCAGACTGAATTTGTTGTTCCCAGAATTAATGCTTCTCTTCATAACTGCTTCTCTTCATAATTATCATGCAATTAATGCACAGTGTGGTGGAATAGGAATAACGAAAATTATTAGTATTCTGAACAAGCATTTTCTGAGGCAGAGAATGCCAGTTCTTTTTATTCTTACCTTTTTAAAATTTTTAAAAGAAGTAAAAGGTTTGTTTTACTATAATGTTAATATGCTGAGTTGGTGCAATGTTTAAAAAATAATAATTGGCATAAGGCATTCATATATAACTTCTCTGCTTTGTGGTTTTCTCATACAGAGAATTAATAGCAGGTGCTTTTGGAATCAGAGGAGCACTCTGTTTATAGATCAAACCGTATAAAATTTCTTTTTTTTTCTTGAAAGGATGTAATTCTGAGCTTGATTTCTGATTTTTAGCATGTGATATCCCCTACCTTGAAATCTCCAGGGCTCTACAAGAAAACCACTGCCTTTAAAATTCCAACTCGAAAGTTCACTTTCACTGTTGGTGCTTTAAAAGAAATTGTAAATAAGGACATCTCATCTTGTGTTAGAGATCCATGTATCACAGCTGGCACACAGATAATTTGAAAATGCAAAGCCAGAGTTGGATCCTTGATCTTAAGGAGCATTAAGAGATGTTATGTCATGCTACCAAGTTACTGGTGACATTATCACAGGCTTGTGTAGTTCCCTTTATTAGAGTTTATACGTTCTCCAGTTTTGTAACAGAGGATGGAAAATTGGCCCACCCAGAATAAGATGGCAGTTGTCACCATCCCTCTTTCACTATGATCAGAAGTCTGTTTACTTATCTCTGTAGGCTGTGACAAGCTGGTTCAAGTGTGGGTTTGGTGTTCAGGGACAAGAAAATGTGTTGAGGAAAAAACTTCCAGTAATGCATAAGATGTAAAACACTGACTAGAACAGGAAAATACTTTAAAGTCTACCTTTCCTGTCAAATTCATGAGCACCGGCAGGGGGTTGTCAGTTACTCCTAGAAATGTCATTGCTTAGAATTGGCCTTGTAGGGAAAGCCATTCATTTTGACTGTTGAATAATAGTTTTGGAATACAGATTTCTCATAAGGTGGCACCTCTCAGGCTGATGCTCAGCTGTATCTGTAACCATAAGGGTGGGTGAGATGTGGAATAGTTTAGGTAGTTTAATTAAGAGCAGCAAAATTCATCACTGCTGAACAGTCAAGGTTATGCACCATAAGTGATTGTTACACTGCTGAGAAGAGGGAGTGCCAGTCTGTTACACTGAGGAATAACCGAGGTGTGACATGAAAAGCAGTTGTTGTCATCTTCAGTAACAAGAAAAGCACAAGAAGAGTCCCCTGCACAGTATCTTCTGGAGATGTGGCTGCAGGTCTTGTTCATCAGGTTCAGAGGAGGGCTCTGTTTATCAGGCTGAAGCAAGAGCAGGGCCTGGTTCATCACTCCCCCTGCACATGCATGTACTGCTTATTTCCTGTTATTTGTGATTCAAAACACCTCATGGCATGTTTGGAGGTCATCTTGGAGCCCTTATGGACACTCCAAGTCTTTAAACAGACCTGTCCCAGGGCCTGTTTGTTCCTCCCATATATTAATTTGAAAGTTGTTGTCTGCCTACAGAAGAGGAGGAAAGTGGAAGGATGCAAGAAAAACTAATGTTGGTCTAAACTTACCTGGTCTGATTTTCCTTTTCCCTTTTAGACACAACAGAGGAACCCGCACCACAGCCCAACAACACCATAGGCTCCATCATTGGTGTGATCCTTACAGTCTTTGTGGTGGGAGCAATGTACTTCATCTGCCAGAGGGTGCTGTGCCCACGCATGAAGGGGGATGGGGAAACCATGACCAATGATTATGTGGTGCACGGGCCAGCCTCGGTACCTCTGGGCTATGTGCCTCACCCAAGCTCTCTGTCAGGGTCTCTCCCTGGTAAGTAAAGGGGGTGATCCTTGTCTTTGGCACCCCACAGATGTACTTGAGGATACTGTGCAGCTGTGTACAGGAAATGTCTGCTCCAGATGAAGTTCTAGGAAACTGGGATGCCAGGACTGCCGAGGCTTGTTGCCATCCTTCTTTACAATAATGAACTGCTATTTTACCTGTGCTGTTCATGAGCATTTGGGTACTTAGCAGAACCGAAGCTCAAATAAATGCATGCACTGTGCATTTTCTTCTTTTGCTGCTAAAGAATCCCCTTTTTGGGCTCTTGTAGCACCAGCAAAGTTTCACAACAGTACAGGGTAAAATTATGCAGTCCCACAGTCATGTGGGACTTTAAACATTATGTAATCATTCTTGGTAGGTTTGTAGACTAAGTTTGTATGCTTGTGCGATTTCTTGCCAAGTCTGTAATGACCAGCAATAACTTTGGTCTCAGCGTATTTCATTTAACAATGAATTTTCCAACACCAGTCCAAGCACATGATGCTACTGCCATTTAAAAGTAAAACTTAACCACAACATTTCATTTCATCTATATGCATTGCTTCTGTATATGTTGATTAAATATGTACTGTAACTTGTGGCTTTTAGATCCAGCAGGCTCTTCTCAGAGCATAATTTGGTTTTCATACCAAGATGATTAATTTTTGGCTTGCAAGTTGTGCTTATACTGCTGTTGTCCTCCAGATTGTTTTTTTTTAAGTTTCCTTTAAGTCTGTGAATTGAGGAAAAATTGAATACTGACATACATCTCTGTTCTTCAGGTATGTCTCGAGGTAAATCTGTCATCAGCTCCCTCAGCATTATGGGAGGGAGCAGTGGCCCACCCTATGACAGGGCCCATGTTACGGGAGCCTCCTCCAGTAGTTCTTCAAGTACCAAAGGCACTTACTTTCCTCCAGTAAGTCATTCTTTTATTCATAAACCCTTAATAACTTTCAGGAAAGTGACTGTCTTTCTAAAGGTTAATCAATTGACATATTAATATTTTGATTTAGAATTCTAGCCTAATAAACTTATTTGGATATGGAGCAAGTGGTTTTGAAAGGGAAGAGGATTGTCTTTTTCCAAAATGGTCTAGAAATTTTCACTTAATTTTAAAAAGTTGTGAGAGAGCTCAGTGCCAGGAAAAAAGATATTAGATTGAATGTCAGGAGAGATGAAAAAAATCCCTGTAGATGTTGAGCAGCTCTGGCAGAGAGATCTCCTTTCATTACACTCTGCCATGTGCCTCTGAAGGTAAAACTAAGGCTGATTCTGTACAGACCTTTCAAAGAATTAAGATGAAGCTTTGTGTCATGTGTCTTACAAGTGACAGGTAAATAAGTAAACAAGTGTTTCCAGCTCTATAACATCCCTCCTTTACAAAGGGGGTAGTGTGCTGAACTAAGTGCTGTGTAAGAGTTGGTGCCAGCCCTAGACGGCTCCCTGTTTCTTCACTTCCAGCATCTGTGGTGGTTAGTTTGGATATTTGTATGGAGCTCACCAAGCCAGTGTCAAGTGTTAAGAGTCCCATGCTTGGTCAGTGAAGGCTGGAATCTTCAAATGTCTGTTTTCAGTTCTGAGAATCAGCTGATCAGGCTTTAAATTAATCTGAGCACATGGAGTAAGAACATGTCTGCATAGGGAAGGAATGCTCACCTTGGCCAGCACACTGCAAGTACTATAAGCAGAGCAGTACTTGGGGACTGCAGCTTGCAAGAACAGAGGTGTGCCAGTCTGCCTTGGGCAGTGGTATCCCTAGTGACAATCTAGAATTGAACAGCTGGCTGCAACTTCACTTTTTAGCACTGGCTATGTCAAAATAGCCACAGCAGTAAGCATTTTTGAAAAGAGCTTAGTAGTTGCTAATAGGTATGGCAACAAATGGCATTTCCAGGGTCTGCTTAAGAACTGGAGAATAAACAGGAAAAAAAATCCTGTTTTTTAGGATGGCTATGTATGCAGTTCTTTACTTAAGGTTTCTATTAGACAGTACTAAAAAATTATAAAACTATATTTTCTCAAGTTTCCTTTGTATCTTTCCTTTTTAAAAGTGGCTTTTTTTCCTTTCTTACTCCTTAGATTTTGAACCCACCACCATCACCAGCTACTGAACGTTCACACTACACCATGGAATTTGGTTATTCTTCAAACAGCCCATCCACTCATAGATCCTACAGGTAATTCCTATTACAATAGCTTCTGTCAGGATCAAAGCAGTTAGTGTAGAAAATGCAGAATAAAGGCAGCCTCTGCTCTGTAAGAATTACAATCAAAGACCCTAATTCTGCAAGCACTAAACTGGTGCTTAAATGGGCTCACGTGTATCATGTCACTGCTGCCTGTGAAGAAGTGCAGCACTGTTTGAGGAAAATCATACACTAAGTGGGTAGTGATATATCCCTGGGGTATGTTCCTGAGGGGGAACAACAGCACTCATCACAAAGCTAATTACATGCCAAAAGAAATGCAGTACCATGAGTATTTTGAGCCAAAAAAACTTACCCTGGTGTGAATCCTGCCTTTTTTTGGGCTTCTGGCATAAAGAATTTGTTGCATAATTATCAGAAATTATAAGCAAATAACATGTGGAGGAAAAGTTGGCAATATAAAGGCTAATAGGCCAGAAGTAACATTAATATTGTTGTCTAGATAAAGCACAGAATTCCTAGTTTGACATATAAAGGGATACTATCTGGAAAGGATTGATAGCCTTTTGATTTATTTTCTCTTGACTAGAGCTTATGGGCATGCATTTTCTCTCTGTTTGAATGTGTTCTTCTTACCTTCCGTGTAAGAATGCTGGAGTTAGTTATGATTATGTTACAAGTTACCAAAAATAGGGGAACCTACACCCTGCTACCCAAGAGTGTAAAAGTTCCCCTCCCAAATCACCAGTAGATGTGGTCAGTGAGAAGAGTGCTGTATTTGTCTGAAAGATGTGCCTCCTAATATCGATCCTTTGGGGGTTTTGGATAATGAGGTCTCTGGGGCTGAGCAGACATCTCTTCTCCATTAGCAGAAAATATGGCCTCTCTTGTACAGAAGGTCAGACCAGATGTTTATAATGATCCCTTGCAGCCATATGAAAAATCTTTTAAAATTATAAGTAATTTTCTAATGTCAGAAACCCAAATTCAGGCACTAGCATGGGTCATCCGCTGGTTAGCTGATGTGACTTTTAGTATTATAAATGATAGTGAGGATTTAGCATAGGGTTCAATATTTTCCAAAAGCTCCCCACCCAAATACAGACTCTGGTTTTGCTGCTTCTTACTTCTTTCCTAATATTCTGATTTGACTGTAGAGGAGCTACATACCCTTGTGTCCCTTACCACTAACTATGATGCTGGGACTTGTAGTTACCATGCATTTCCCTTTCTAATTTGTTTCCTTGAAACTATCTTGGGCTCATTTTAAAAGATGTTTTGTTGGTAGCAGCCTTTTGAGAATTTCATCCCAATTACTTCTCTAAGGAATGCTTCTCCTGAGTTCTATGAGTGTGCCAGGTAATTTTCAGTCCTTCTGTCTGGCCTTGGAAGTTAGTGTCCAGAAATTGCATAATGGAAACAGAATTATCTTCTCCATAACTGCAACACAGCTATTACACAGGCACATGCACACTGGTGCCCTTCCTGCCCCACTGTCTTAGGAACAACTTTTTCTCAATTAAGTCCTTAGGGAGCCTGTTTTGTGAGACTGTTGTCAGCCACTGCTCCCTTTTGTGACACAGCAAAAGCTCTTACAGGTGCTCCTTGCATCTCTGAGCAGGTGGTTCTAGGGTCACTGGAAACTAGAGACTGGGAAGCACTAGCACTTAGAAAACCTGGGTTCTCCAGTGATGTTGAAATCACAGAATTCTGTGGGTGGGAAGGAACTTTAGCCCACCTAGTTCCACCCTCTGCCACGGACAGGGACATCTTCCCCTAGACCAGGTTACTCCATGTCCTGTCCAGGCTGGCCTGGAACACTTCCAGGGCTGGGGCACCCACAATATTACGGGTTAATTTAACCGGGACGCAATAATAAAATACTTACACCAAACATGGCACGCTATCCAAGTCCAGCAGTTTTGAGCACAAAATGAATTTTCTACAAGGAAAACGGCACATCAGAAATTTATGTGACGGGTTGATTAGAGCTAAAATTAATTAGTTTTACAAGTTAGATAATTAATAAAGAAATTGGCATCCCTTCCACCTGTTGCTGTGATGTGCCCAACGCTGCAGGGAAGTCTGGAGAGGAGATGCTGTGCATCACTGCAGAGGTTGCCCTGCTTCCCATTTCCACCTTGGCTTATCCCCCTTGAGAAAGGAGAAATGACCCTTTCCCTCTCCATGTCCCCGCTACAGCTACCGGCCCTACAGCTACCGGCACTTCGCGCCGCCCACGACGCCCTGCAGCACGGACGTGTGCGACAGCGACTACGGCCCGAGCCGCCGGGTCCCCGCGGCCGCCGCCAAGGGCTACACCAGCGACCTCAACTACGACTCGGAGCCGGTGCCGCCGCCGCCCACGCCGCGCAGCCAGTACCTGTCAGCCGAGGAGAACTGCGAGAGCTGCCCGCCGTCCCCCTACACCGAGCGCAGCTACTCGCACCACCTGTACCCACCGCCGCCGTCCCCCTGCACCGACTCGTCCTGAGAGCCAGCCCCCCGCCCCGCGCCCTCCGCTCCGCGCTGTAAATACTAAAGGTTCTGCTGGGGACGGGGGGAGGGAGGGAGCCCAGGATGGGGGAGCACAGTGTACAGTTAAGTGCTGGGCGGAGGAACGCTGAAGATATTTGTACAGAAGAATTTAAAAAAAAAAAAAAAGGAAAAAAAAAGGATATTTATATATTTTCTTAAACAGCAGCTGCTGCTTGTGCCATAAGAAGAAAAATTTTTGTATAAAAGAACCCAGACATTTGTACAAAAAGTTTTTATTTTTGCAAATGGAACACAAAAACATGCCTTAATCCAGTGAAGTGACTGAGCACATAAGGAAATGGAAGGACTGGGATATGTTACTTGTCCAGTGAGGTGATATGTGGGTTTTGTCAATACCAAAAATGTTTAAAGTAATTAATAAAGAAGTCCGTCTCAGAGCAGCATACCATAGATACTTGGAAGTAGCCAAATAACCTCTATGTTAACTGCAGAGGGCCAGCAACTAAAGTTAAACTTGAAAATGCAGTCAGGACGGATATTAACCTTACACAAAGGGCTTTGTTTTTTACAGGAATACAGCAATCGTAGCAGTGAATCCAGAAAATCAATCGCATACTTTTTTTAATGAATACACCTCTGGTTTTCCCTAATGCATTTAACAAATGAGAGCGTTTAGGGCTCTTTCCCTGCTTCTGGAATTTCAGTTATTTTTGTTGGGTGTATTTTAAAGGTTTTTTTAAAATCCCAGTTAGGTTATCTTGTCTTTTCTTCATCCTTTCTTCCTGCCCGTGTCACTTAAATTCATGATATTCCTGTTTAAATTACTGCTAGAACTGGGCTGCTGTAAATGTCGGGTTTTCTCCTAATTAGCCTTGTGATGCAGTGATTATCATGCTATACATTACCCTCCTCATTTTGTCAGCATGGTAGGACTCTGTTTTGTACCAGGTCAGTACAATTCTCGTGTCATTGACAAGGGTAATATGCATATACCTGAATGATTTTTAGTCCCTTAAAAAAGAAAATCTTATTTTGACCTAGTGCCCACAAAATGTCAAATATTTTTATACCACATATAATATAGACAGCATATTTATAAACTATAAATTTAACCATGGATTGTTAGTTTTACTGTAAATGAATAATATATCCTTGCAGTACTTTCAGTGTATATTGATATCACAGTATACAAATCATATATATATAAATATATATATTATTTTTTCCTAGTAAGGAAGCATTTAACTTTCAGTGGAACAACTGTCCATAAGAAAAATAGATGTTTTGATCATTGGAAGGGGTTCCCCTGCTGTATTAACTGCTCATGTTTTCTTTGTGTTAGGTAAAGCCAGTTTTTCTCAGTATGATTTTGACATACCTCCTCTTTTGCATGGTGTGAGTTTAATACTTAAGTATTAACCGCTGTGAATGTCAGATTTTAAGATATTCTTAACCAAACCATTTTATATTCACATCTCTATTTTTGTATATTGTCATATGTAACCCCTTCTCCTGTCAGCCTCACCTTGGTGATTTTGACAGGGAGATTATTTAATCAAGTGAAAACATTATTTGTGTAGTTAAAGGGGCAGCCTAGGATATGGTTAACTCCTCTGGGACTCCAATGCAGTGCTTTGAATTTGTTTTGTTGCAGCAGAGCTCAGTATACCTGGTCTTAGATGGCATTGTGCATTTGCACCTTCTTTTGACATCACATCCACTGAAGGTGCTCAGTGCCTTCACAGACTGGCCCTGTGAGTCTTTGCTCTCAAAACAAAGGTCCTGGGAGCTCCTGCCTCCTCACCTTTGGGTATGGAATGGGGATAGCAACTTTCCAGAGGCACCTTTTGGGTTTTATTATTCTCTGTTGCCTCTTTCCCAGCCAGTTTCAACTAAAAGAGAAGTTACCTGAAAATATGGCATGGACTTGCAATTGATGTCATTGACAAAATTAGTGATAAATTATTCTTGCTAGCTGCCACTTATCTGGAGTACTGGATCCTCATTTGGTTTCAGCTCCAAGGAGAACGGTGTCATTGGTATTCCATCTGTAATAAAGCGTCTTTCCCACTAGTCCAGAATACCTGAGGAAACTTTAGAAAGCCTTGGTGATCTCCAAGCTATTGTTGTTGATCTCTGAAGATGGTATACTAAGGGGTTTTTTGCCCAGATTTATTCTTGGTTTCTAGGAATTGTGGTAACTGTTCTTCTGGCTCTTCCTTGCTGGTGGAGAAGCTTCCTTGTGCTGTCCAGCAGGATGGATGTTGAGGAGGGTGTTGTGAACTATAGGGAAACTCAAAACCATATATATGAAGGGGGGAGGGCAGGTGTGTTGGGGTGGGGGGTGAGGCTGGCACACCGATGAGAATTAGAATTTCTCTGTTGTTTACATTTTTTCATGTGCAGCATTCCGTGTGGGGTTCACATGTGGAAACTTGCACTAATGAACTCAGAAGAATATTGTATTGTTGTATCTCAGTCCAAGTGCTTGTACTGCAATGGCAATGGTCTCTTCTTGCAAAATGCTTTTCTCAGTGTGCCAATTTCTTTTTGAAAAACTTCAGGATGGTTGAGCTTAAGGAGTGTTATCCTCTTTCTGGTGCAGTGGACTACCTCGCTGAGGCATCCCCTTGGTGGGAGCTTCCTGCAGGTAAATCTGTGTGTTAATTATAGCAAAGATTTGTTAAGAAGAAAATCATTCTCTGCGTACGGATCAGGCTGCCTCCTGTGCTGGTTTACATCCACATAACCCAACTGAAGTCAGTGGGGTGGACCTAGAATTCCATGTAGGATTTGATCAAGTCCTTCTGATACAGATGTTTCAATTTGGGCATCGAGTATTTTGGGTGATCTGTCTCTGGAAGGTTCACAAGAGGGGAAGTGGACAGGCTGGGGTTTTCCACTGAAAATGCCCAGCATAGAGAACAGGCTGTTCCTCGTCTGAGCAGGAAGCTATGATCTGATTTTGCAAATACGTGTATTTTCTCAGTACATCTGGGGTAAATTTTTGAAAGAGGTGCTGATCTGTGAAGCTCCTCTTGGGCAGATCTCCAAATTGCAAAAGCATTGATGCAACCAGTACCCACACCTGACACATTCCCAATGGATAAACGCCTAGACTGAACATATTCTCTTTGCTCCCCTTTGCTACTGAGCCAATTGTGATTCATATTCTCTCCTTCCCTCAATGAGGATCTTCTTTTCTCCTGCTTCTCCAATTGACTGAGGCATTGGGACCATACATAACACAGACATGCCCATTCAGGAGATTGCTGAAGTGGGTTTGTAGCATCAGCATGGAAGGGATCTCACTGATGGCAGTGAAAATTGCTCCTTGTCCTTTAAGTTAAGCATAAAGGTCCTTACCCTACAGCATCAGGTGCAGTAGGGCATTAACACAGGGACCCTTTTGTACATTTTCCTCTCTGCAGATACCTGGGCAGTGTTCTTAGCTGGCTCTCTGGTGATGGGAATAGCTGGTATGCCCAGTCTGGAAAGAAACAGCCTGTTGTAGCTAAAAAACCAAACAAGACATTACAGGATAACTTGTTGAAAACTAACTTTGCATGTTTAAATGGCAGCATTAGTAAGACCTAAGTCTGCCTTTTAAAGTTATACCTGGCATGTCATGCTGCATACAGCTCATAGCTTCCTGAGGGGCACTCTTCATTTCCCGACTGTTTTTGGATACCAAGATATTTATTAGGCAATAATTTGGATGAGATAAATGGAACATGCACATGGCATTTGCATTTGGAATAAAGAATTGTTTCTGCCAATATAAATTCGTGCTACCTGTGCACATACATTAAATGAAATATTTACAGTAATGCAAAATACGTAAGTGAGCCTTTCGATATCAAAGGATTCATTTTGCTGTGAGTTGAAACTTTCTGCATTGTAAATTCTGGATTTCTGCCACAGTGTTTCCCTCCCCATATGCATGTACAAGGGTGTGTGCAGGTACCCAGGTCTTTGATAATGGGCACGTACCCAAAGCTAGTAATTTTCTCTTGTGCATATATTCAGCCTCCCTGACTCCCAGAGTGTTAATGCTGAGTGTTGTCCTGCTGTGTCTCACCTACCCTGGGCTCCTTTTGGCCAGATTGTACTACCGACAGCAGAACACCTGAATACTTAATGCTCTGTGAGGCCAGGCAGGAGAGGAAGCACATTTTTGATGCTGTTCTCCTACTTTTGGAGTCCATTTTGCAGATGAGTAAAGCTCTGTCCTTTGTATGGACATGAAAAGCAGCCTGCTGCAGCCCTAGAAGAATTATGAAGAAAATTGCACCTAAACTGCTTGACATGGCAGGTGCTGCAGTCAGCTGCAAGTGAAGGTACATGTGGAAAATCCCTGTCATTCCTGTTTATTACACTAATGGGCCTTGATGGCTAGTGGCCTCCAGTTCTGCATTGCTTCCCTATTCATTACAGCCCATTCTCTAGAGATTGCCTTCATTGGCAAGTCCTAAACACAGTTTAAGCTTTAAAGTAGTTACATCTGTGCTAAGATGAAGAAAAAGCCACTATCTTGAATATTATTACCATTCCTGATTGCTTGGCAAATCTCAGATTAATTAGCACCATTCTGTGGGGGACTGCTTGAGCTACAGAACTCCCTGGTCACACTTACTGTTGGATCAGATGACTTCTTCAAAATACCTCTTAAGAAGAAATCAATCACTTTCTTTTCCTAACCTTTTTGCCTTGAGCATGTTTGTCACACAGTATTGTTAGTGTCAGAATCTGCTTCTGAACATGTGCAGATTACTATTAGTTCTGCAACAGAAAAATAACTGGCTCGTAGAGTGCAAAAATAATTGGAGCACTGCTATTCAGAAAGTGCTCTCTTAGCAATGAGGTTTTTTAAATTGCATTTTGATGTATGGCTTGAAAATTAACTTAATGACAGGTGACAGATAAACGTTGCCATTAACTAGGAATGAACTAATAGCTTGAAAAGGGCTGCAAAGCAGTCAATTTCTTTCTAAAAGAAGTCAAAACACGGTAGTGATCAAAAATTTTCTTTCTTTTCCATCTTTAGAAAGCAAAGGATTTGTAGCATTTATAGGGACTGGTGATGCACACCAGAACTGTGCAGGGCAGGGTAGGTAAAGTGTCGGGTGTTTTATTCAGGATGGTCCTAGTAGAGGGCAGGGTGGTTTTTACAAACTCTTGGAGAGCCGCGTTCCCCTCTTTAAATGAACCAGGAGCAGCTTTGAAGTCCCGATTAAAATGGCTGTAGCCTGAAGCCATGCAGGGAATAGTCATCGGAAAAGGGAAGTGTTTTTTTGTAAAGAGGATACCACCAGGCTTAAGCTGAACTAGCCTTGTTTGCAAGTGAAGGATCTGGTGCTGCTTTCAGATTTTAACTCTTCGTTTTGTTTTTGGTTTGTTTTGTTTGTTCTTTTTTGTAAGCTTTAATCACTGTTTGTCATTGTCTTAAAGCCAGCGGGTGTCTCTTGTTCATCAACTTCGGTACGATGGTGCTTTGCAAGGATGTATTTATATTATAATGGCCAACATTTGGCCAGCCCTATTCACTCATTCACTAACTTTTTTTTTTTTTGTAAAATAAAGTGCTTTACTTGTATGGTGTATATAAACCTTGTACAAAAATCCTTTCCAATTATTACTATAAACCGAGTTGTATCAAATGAAATGTTGATTTTTATAATAAAACTAAGAGTGGAAAAGGAGAGGTATGTTTCCTTTTATTTCAGCATCTGGAGGACAGGTAGTTAAAGGTACAATGTGCATCTTTGCTCTCCATAAAAGAACGGACTGAGTTTGCTAATGCTGTAGAAGGCTCTGCAGACACATGGATTTGCAGTGCAACTGACCATATTTTAAAGCTTTAAGTCTCAATTATTGATCTCTTAGATTGGTTTACAGGATAATACCAACCAGATTATTTGACCAAATGAATCTTTATCAGATGCCAAGTGACTGTTTTCGACACTGCTGATTCTTGAAATCTCTATTGAAATGTTCACCAAGAGAGAAGGGTTTAACTTCAGAATGTAAAAGAAATTCCCCCAACCCCTCATCTTGTTGCTGTAACAAGTAATTGGAGAGGAACCAGTTCTGAATTTATAAGCTCACCACTGGAGTTCCCCATCCCAATTGCATCCACTGGTCTTGGAAAAAAATACATGGCTTTGTATTAGTGTCTATCTGGCTGTAATGAGACTTTTCCAGCTCCAATTTTTCTGCATGGAGGCATGGACAAGCCACATATCACTTCCCATGTCAGCAAGTCAGGGTTTGCCTTTGTCAGTCTCGCAGAGCATTTCACTCTCAGCCAGGGTGCTGTGCTTACTTTGTTTCAAGGTGTGTTACATTTATTTTGCCTCTGAAAACAAGCCATTAGTTTGGAGCTGCAGGATGCTGTGTTTTTCTTTAAAAATGCTGGTTGGGAATTGCTGCTGGGTGGCAAAAGGCTCAACAGCCATTCATTTTTTTCTTTTTTTTTTCCTCCATTTAAATTATGGTGGCTACATTTAGTGTCTGTGCAGTTGTAATATGTTATAAGTTTGTGTACAGCATTCGTGTTCTTTTGGATTCCCTGAATCTTGGACTTTTCCTGATACAGCTGTTCAGCACAGTGCATTTGTTCCTCAAAGTGCACTTTAGAGAGGTGTTATGGACTGACACACAAAGCAGGATCAGCCCTCTCCATGAGCAACTTGAGTTAAACCTTGAGGAGAAAAAACAAAGCTCTTCAGAGGGAGAGTGTAGCTCAGGAAGCAGAACTTACTGTCTGTTGTTTCACCTGTGCCAGGCAAGCCTCAGCAAAGGCAAAGCTGCTGAAATAGTGTTTGCCAGGCAGCAAGGGGCAGCAGACCTAGGAAGGAGCACTGGAGTACTAACCATCATTTGAAAATGTATTCCCTGCCTGTCTGAGGAAAGACCACTTGGAAATCTGAGAATTTAAGGTTGGGAGCTGCTGGCCCTTCCTCCTTGCACCCTCTGAGGCCTAAAGAAATTGCTCAGTGGGGAAGTTCTGAAACTGGGGTTCTGTGGCTTGATGTGGCACAGCAGTGACTTCACCCCAGCTCTGCTTCCACAGCAAGACTCCTTTCAGAGGAGTGCAAGGGAGATGAGTGCCCAGCAGTAGCCACCACGATGGCTTCTCTGAGAAGACATGAAGAACATCCTTTGGGTCTGAGGAGATGGAGGGATTTCACCGGTAAGTGTTTTCTACTTGTTAGTATTGCCAAGATCCTTAGCCCTGTCTCTTTAATTTTATATTAATATTATAAATTCACTGGTGTATCTTTCCTAGCTTTGTGTTTTTCTGTTTGCTGTAGACAGAGTGATTCTTCCCTAAATGCCACTGTATTTTTCCATCCTGCAAATGTTTTGAGAAACCCTGTGGCTACTGTATTGCTGTGCAGATGGCCTAATGTGGGCTGATGTTCCACTGCACAGCTGTGAGAGATTCATTATTTGATGGAAGAAAACCCAGTTTCAGATGCTTCTAATAAAAAACTGTTCCACCAGCAGCACTAATAAGGGAGGTTGATGTGTATGAAAAAATTATTTTACCTTCCACTGTGATGGCCACAGGTCCACTGCACTCTGTGTTGCAACTTAAGTAGCAGAATAGGAAATATGTATTCCTCAAATTTTGAAAAAGGAAGGGTTACCAATTATCTAGTTCACTGGCATCCCTCTGACTCCCAAAAAGATCAAAAAAATGCTTAGAAGTCAAGTTGGACAGAAGCATGAGCTTGTCATAAACCTGGAATTGGAAGGACAGGTTTTGGCAAATGGCAGCAGGTAAGGAAGAGTTGCAGGTCTCTGTCAGTACAGGGCACATGAGAAGAGGTGGGAAAGGGAGAGATGGGAGTTCTGTTGTTTAGGATACTTGGCTCATTTTACCACATGGGTATTTTTTTTCCTCTTCTCATTTAATGTTTATTGTCCTTCAGCTTTGGATGGCTCCAAAATGAGGACCAATAAGACAAGAGATGTAACTATCATGTCCCAGTTGTTAATTTCTTCGTGTTAATTTTATGTTATTGATAAAAAAATCTGCCTTTGTATGAGTGTAAAAGACAATGGGCAAAGCACCTGTAGAGCTGGGAGGGCTTGGCAATTCAGATCCATCATTTACTGTGGGATTTCTTCAGCATCTTTTCCCAATGGAGCTGGCACTTGTCATTGTGCACAATTAACTGCAGTTGCTGTCAGCAGCTACTTGGTGATTTCTTGGTGGATTTCTTGGTGGATTTAGTCTCCAGCATGTGCTGGAAGCCAGCTGTAAGTCACTAAAAAGATTGTTTCAGAGAAAAGGATTTAGGGTGAGCTTTCTTGGTTTTTCTTTTTTTTTTTTTTGTTTTGTTTTGGTTTTGTTTTGTTTTTTTGTTTTTTTGGGTTTGGGTTTTTTTTTTTGGCAGATGATCTTCACTGTTGCACAGTTGTGGGAGAACACTTCATATTTGAAATTATCCCCAGCCTGTCCTATTCCTGTGTTATTTTGTGACATGGAAGAGTTGGTGAAAAGCAAAAAGCGCTGCAAGCAAAGATTAAATTAAGTGTGGAGATCCCTTCCCTATGTCCAAAGGTACTTTGCTACTTATAAATCTAAAAGTCCTTAGAAGGAATTGAATTTCACATGCAGCATCAAGAGAATAATGTTCCTCTGAATGTTCCTTCTGCATTGCTACTGTGACAGTTTTTGTAGTTAATAATTTCTACTTTGGTTCTTTCCAGACAGAATAAGTTTGGTGATCTGATGTATCTTTTACTTCTTTGTGGTCTTTTAATGTATTTTATATATACGTGTATATATATATGCCTAGAAGAGCTCAATGCCTTATTTGTAATTACAGCCATCTTCACTGTTTTCATTGCAGTTTTTTTCAGAAAAAAAGCCCACATAGATAGTGGGTTTTTGGGTTTACATAGATTTTTATTTCAGAACGTGCACAAGAAGCTGACATCCCATCCTTCTTGGGAACAGCTACAGCAAAATACTCAGCTCTGTGATAGCTGTGAGAGCACCAATCTTCATCCATCCTTGGGCTGCTAGAGAGAGGGACCCTGAGGCCAGAAGGTAATTAGTCGACTTACTTTAAGGCTGAGATGCTTGATAATGTCCCTACTGAATCCTCATGAATAAACTTCCGAACTCACATGCATAGTATTAACACCAGATTTGTTCTCAGAGTTGTTTCCAGTTTCATCCTTGCTTTGCTTGAGCCACTATCTGTAGATAAAATGATATGATCTCTTCCAACGCTTTCTTTTGAAAACCCCTAGTATTTAATGGTGGCAATTAGGATGTTCTGCAGGTTTCCTGCTCCTTTTTCTTGTGTGAGAGGCCCTGGTGAGTGATACCATGAGGTCTGCATTTTCCTGTGCTTTGTCCTGTGCTCTGTCCAAGCAGGAAAGGAGGTGACCGCCTCAACCACTTCCTTTCCCCAAAACTGAGGTACAAAACACGAGGTGCTGGGGTGCTGAGAGGAAAGTTACCCCAGGCCCCCACACTTAAAGCAAAATACACTTTCTGAATCTTAAAACCTTTTCCAAAGGCAGAAAGTAAAAAGAAAACTTAGCTTTCAAAATGATTACGAGTCACACCCCTTTCAAAGCATTTCCATGGATTTCTTGAAGTTTCTTCCCAGTGTGTTTTCCAAACATTTTTGTGGGGGTGATTAATCTTTCCTCTCACATTTTATTCTGGTCCATCAAACTTGCCCTCATTTTGTTTTTTCTTCTGGCGCTAAGGGCTAATTTGTGTTCTTTAACTGAATGCAGACACTGTCCAACATGACAGGCCCTACCACTCAAAAATGGGATATTGTCTTTCCTACTTGCCTTAATTGAGAGCAGAGGGGTGACCTCAGCCCTGAACTCTGCTCTTGCTAGGACTTTCACACATCACACTAAGGTACAACAGAGCCTGCAAATTCCTAGGGAGACAGAAATCTATTTTCAGGCAGGACCTAGGATCCAGTATATATTCTGTGGTCTGTCAGATATCCACTCTGGGTTTCAGGCTTAGAATCAGATGTTTAAACCGTCAAGGTTTGAGGTTTTCATCTTGTGTCCTTTCACAATTAAATTTAGGACTTTGTGTGCTCAGGTCCCCATCACTTAAACCAGCACAGGACCTCTGGTGTTCAGCAACCCTTGGGTTTCTTTGTGAACTGGGAGGGTTCAGCAATTTCGGCCACAGGAAGTGGCCAAATGAAATTTGTTACCTGGAAGTGCAACAAATGAAGCCCTGCTCTCCCAAACTGGGACTCAGTGCAAACCAGGAGGCAGCAGTGACTGAAGGGGTGTGGGTCAAGACGTGTAGAGATGGTGGTGAATGCTCTCTTCTGCAGCTGGGCTGTCCTTGTGTGGGCACTGCCTGGGGAAAAGGCACACAGAAATCACCCCTGCTCTCAGTGTGGCTGTGCTGTGTGCATTTGTTGTCATCATCTCTACAGAGAAGCATTTTGCTGAGTCTCCAGCTCCTGGAAGGAAAGGCATGGGAAAGCTCAACTTCCGCTGTCTCACTTGTGAAGGTAACCAAGTGATCTGCATTTATCTGAAAGGATAAAATACAGAAGGCAAACGTGACACCCAGCCTCCACAAGAATTTTGAAAACCTCTGAACACGCCCTGAGGGGAGGGGTTACTCTTCCTGTGTTTGCCTGGTAAAGCTTGAGGAGCTCTCGGGGCTTTTGGATGCTGGGGTTGGCCAGGCAAAGCACAGGACGGGGCTGCAGCTGCTCAGCCTCAAGGGCACCCTGCTTTTCTCTGCTGCTCAGTGTGGAGATAATCCCTGAAGCAATTCCTGCCCCACAGAAGATCTTTGTAACCCAGGTGCATACAGGAAGGCACCTTGCCCAAGACCCAAACTCACACCAATTTGATGAAAACCAACAAACCAAACCCAAGCCAGCTGTAGCTAGACACACAGCTGCCTTCAGTACAGAGCATGCAGGTGTTTTTTCTGTATCCCTGGAGTACAAAAGCTTTTTGATATGTTTCTCTTGAAGTGTTTGGGAAACAAACACTCTCTTGCACTGTCATAATGGTTTGGAGGAAGACAGAACTCCGTTCTGTACCTAGTAGTCAGTAGTCTTCCAAATTATAATGCTTTGGAAAAAAATCTGAGACAGAAAACCTGTTTTGATTTGTTGTTTTGTCTGATGGCCAGCAGCAGTTATTTCAATGTAAGCAGTAAAAATGAGAGAGGAAATTCCTACCCCTACCTCTGATTGGTCCTAGAACCTTCACCAGCTAAAAAATTTTAATTTCACTACAGGCACCTACATTGAATACTTAGGTACTGCTGGCAGCTTCAAGGATTTCCTGCAGCCCTTGCTTGACAAAAACAGTCCACACTTGCCTGCAGTTCTGCCACAGACACAGGCAGAGAGCTCAGGCTGAGCAGTGATTTGCAGGCTGTCCTCTTGCCTGGGGAGCAAACTGGACCAACCCAGCTGATGGGTTGGTCTTCCCAGGATTGATCATTTCAGCTTGGGGAGCAGGGAGGATAATACAGGTGAAATTCTCCAAGAGGTGGTATTACATCAGCAGGGCTAAGAACAGCTAACTGGCATTCAAGAAAATCCAGGCTCTAGGGATCCAAGATCTCTAGGGAAGATATCATAAGCACAATCCAAAGTTTCCATTTGTGGAATGGAACAGTAGTGTGTAGTTAATATTTAAGTGCTGTGTGTAGTTAATATTTAAGGCAGGACCACTACAGTGGCCTGAGACAGAAAGTTCCAGTTTGGGTTTTAGATTTCTAAAAGTTATCTCCCTCCAGCAACCAGGGATTGATTTGGTTTGTTTCTCTTTCAGCATACCAGCTTTGGCTGGGAAGCATCTGAGCTTCCCCTAAGAGAAAAGAGCCATGTTTAGCATGGATCTGCCAAAAGGACTCTGGGGTAGAAAGATGAGGGGCAGACTAGCTTGAAAGTCACCATGGAGATAACATCAGTCAGTAAAGCTGCTGACTCCAGCAAGAAATTTTTGGAACCTATCACTTCCACCTCCCCAGGCAGGAAAATGCATCATCTCTGCATTTCATACAGTGGAAAGTTTTCTACTTTGGCTGCAGCAGCTACCCAGTGGAGCAAGACATGGGACACAGGAGAAACCCTCTCTGAGGGCTGACTAAGGAAGATCACAGTAGCTCCAAGCCCAGAATGTCTCCTAACCCCACCCCACACCTGCTGTGTGGGATACCGTACAACAGCACCAGAATTCCTGACTCGCTGCTGGGGTTTGCACCACCCCTGCTGGCGAGAGTATCCCAAGTTCAGATAACAAACAAGCACAGCATCAGCTCTAATGGTTTGTGCCTGGTTCTCACCCTTAACTCACAGTCCAACGCCCCAGATGTGAACTTTTAACCCTGAAGTTGTTCCAGATTGTGAGCCAGTGCAGCAGACAAGTCCCAGGCAGTAAATCCACTTTCAGACAAGTGCCTGATCACAGTGGAATGGAGCTGTTCCCCTCTGTGCCTCACTGCAATTCACCTCCCGCCTGCCTGCTGCCTTTCTGCCCCCTCACACGTGCGTGGTGGGAGCAGCATTCTGTTCACCCTGGGCAGCCTAAGGAGGGGGAAGACCGTGTGATGCTGTGAGAAGAACTGAGGATGCCTTCTGTGACTGATCAGCCTGGTTCTGGGCAAATACTGGATTTACCATCATTTCCTGAGAGCTGAAGCAAAGGTAAGCAACAGACATGTAAAATGTTTGGGTTTGACTGAAGGCTATTTCCTACTATTTCTGCCTCCTGCTTACTCGCTGGAGCAAGGAACGCTGTGGCTATGAGTTGAGACAGAGCTCCTTTGTGCAATGTGTGTGCAAATGGACAGTGGGAGCTTCTTACCTGATGCTGTAGCTGCTCCAGGGAACAGCAGGGGCACAGGTCCCACTCTGCTGGAAGCACAGGCTGCCCCAGGGGGCTGGCTCCCTTTAACATAGCAGAAATCAGATACAGGACACACCCTTTTGAAATAAATCCCTCCATCATCTGCACAGGGCTAAATGCTGTTGTTGCAACCCCAACACAGAGTGAAATCAGCAGGTTTTAAGCCTAAACTTGCTGACGTAACAAGTACTGATGCTGATCTGGGTGGATATACAAGAAAAATCCCAAGTGGCACTTACTGTATTAACAATAAACCTCTCTACCTTTTGCAGGAACATCCCAAATAGACACCAGAGGGTCCTACAACAGAGCACCAAGATGTTTTGTGAAAGATTAATGTAAAATAAAGGCATGAGCAGTCACTCTGAAATGTGACTGGTACTTGTCCCTGTTAAACTTTACACAGCTGGTGATTTCCCATCTCTCTGTTTCGTCCAGGTCTCTCTGTCCTGGAGGGAGTCAATAGCTCCTCTGAATTTTGTATTGTCTGCAAACTTATTTGGTCTCCCTTCCAGTCCTGCATCCAGGTCATGAATAAAGGAAGTTGAAGACCACAAGGAGGATGAGGATGTAGTCCTGCAGAAGCCCACTAGTGACTAGTGCCAGCCTGATGTCACCCCAGTCACTGTCACCCTTTGTGCCTGACCCATGAGTCCATTCCTCACCTATCCTATTTTGTGTTTATTCTGGACAGATTGTCCAGAAGGATCCTGGCAGAGGCAGTATCGAAAGCTTTGCTGAAGTCCAAAAACATCACATTCCCTTGGTCAAACCAAGTGTGTTTCCTTGTCATAAAAGGAAATTGAGCTTTAGCTGCATGAATCTTCTCCCTGAAGTGACCAGTAACATCTCTGTGTTCTTCTCACATCACCTGACCTAGCTTCCACTGGGCACACACCTTCATTTTTTTGCCTTCTCTCCAAAGAAAGATCCCTGCTTAGCCAAGCTGGCCTGTTGTCTTGCCTGCCTGACTTCTGACATTTTGGAATTGGCTGTTCCTGTGCCCACGAGAGGTGATGTTTAACAAGTGGCCAGCACTGATGGACCCCAGCCACCTGCACAGGCACTTTCCCAGGGGACTTTACTCACTGGTTCCCAGTGCAGCCTGAAGTCTGCTCTCCTCATGTCCAGGGTTGAGGTTTTGCTGGCACTTTTCCTCTCATCAACAGAGATTTTAAACTCAATGGCTTTGTGGTCATTGTGGCCAAGACAGCCCCAATCCCCACTTTGGTCACGTGACCCTGTCTGTTGACAAGCTGCAGATCAAGGACATCTTTCCAAGTTGGCTCCCTGTTCCATAAGGTTGCCATCCAGGCTTTTTAGGAATCTTCTGGACTCGTTTGTGCCAACTGTGTACTGGTCCCAGTTTATTTCTGGCAAGCTGAAGTCCCCCACAGGGACAAGGGCAGGTGATAGAGAAGTGTCCCTTGGTTCCTCAAAGAATAATTTGTTGGCATCAAGAATCAGAACCATACCTGAGACAGGGCCCACGACTAAGGCTGGGGCTGAAAAGAGACCTCTTTGTGCCCTCCTTCACCAGCTCCTGGGTCTATTTGCTAACTCTGCTGTCTGCTCCAGGATGGTGGAAGAGGAGCACTTCCTTCTCAGCCTGACCATGCAAGCTGACCCATCCCAGGTGCAGGTCTTTCCCTTTAGCTCTGCTCTCATGTACAGAGGAGCATGTATGGGTACATGGTAGCGAGATTCTTCTCATGCCAGGGGAAGAAAAGGCTGGGTTTTCTCTCCCACCTCTTCCAGCTGGATCCTTTCCTCCTGGAAGATCCCGACTCACTGACAGTTCTCACAGAGAAAAGCAGAACCACTACAGGTCACCAGGGTTCATTAAGCAGTCAGTCCTTCCCATAAAACCCAACCCAATAGATGCTGTCTGTGCAAGAGGACTGAACTGTTTTAAACTGTATGGATGGTGTGGGAAGCTGGTTTTGCTCACAAACCCACCCAGCATGACCCCTCTGTGTGGTACAGTGGATGCATTACAATACAGTTGCCTTACATGGAAAGCACTAACTCACAAGAGGAAGGATTATGCCCCCTTATTTAACCTTAATTAAAGGGGGCAAACCCTAATTAGTGAAGGCAGAGTTGAACTAGGAAACTATGCCAGTGAAAGCATCCCTAGTGGCAACAGATGTTACTGATGTGAAACAGAGACACCACTTGCTGTAGGAAAAGGCCTAGATACAGATCCTTCAGAAGAGGAGCTGTCTGCTGCTCTGTGCCAGTCCAGAAATATTCCCCACAGGCTCAGCCTCTAGAAGAGAAGTGATGCAGTGCTTGGCTTTCAGCACCAGCAGAAGTGGTAGGTCACCTATTTATGACCTGCACTAGACTAAATTAGCCATCATGGTGCAGAAAAGATCCTGTAGCAAAAAGGGAATACCAGATGTGCCAGCTGAGAGTGGCACCTGCTGGATCACCCCCACCGTTCACTTGGTTGGATTAGAGATCTAAAATCCCAGGGCAGTTCCTTCCCTTTTTGATACCACAAAATATTTGATACCTGAAAGGAGATTGGTATCTAAATTAATGAAGATAAATATAACCACTTAATCCATATACAACTAAGATCCAGAGAATATTTTGCTGGGTTGTAGACAAACATTATACAAAAGAAACTGAGTTCAGACAAGAAAAGGTTTTTTAATTACCTTCCATGGCAATTGCACCTGGGTGCCTGCTGATTTCCATTCTTTCTTCTCCTATTCCAGTGGCTAGACTTCTCCTGCCAGAGCCAGCCTCGCAAGCACAGCACTTCCCTTAAGAACACAGAAGTCCACTTTTATTTCATATTTTCAGTCTTTTGTCAAAATGTGCTCATAAGCTTTCACTAAGAAGGGTACTGCACTTGCAATAAAATTCAATGCATGTTGTGCTTCCTTATGAGAACATTCAAACAAGTGAGTCTGCTTATAGTTATGGTTTAGGAATGGTACTTCCCAATGCACTGGGAATTACACTGAGACTCTTCTGTTATAAACAGCCATAAACTAATCTTTATTTTTTCATATGGCTTTGCATTTTTTTTTCCCAAACTCATGTTAATCATTAATTAGGTAAGATCAGTAAAATGTCATGGTGATGTTCTTGTAGCTTGTGAACCAAAATTATGATTTTGTTACATGTATAACCCCAAGCACACTTCCATTTTAAGAGGGATTTTCACCACACTGGTGATCCTCTATTTCCAAAATAAGATTGTACATGAAATTGCTAGGAGGGGCCCCATGCATATGAAACAGCAGAATGGGGGAACACTTGCATTTATCTGTGGCAGAGAGATAGTTTTAGGTGATGCAGAGGGATTTCTAACTGGGAGGAGAACAAAAGCACTTGAGGCTACACTTTCCTCTGAGGCTGTTGCATGGATAAGCTTATCCTGGTGCCTTTCTTTCCAACAGAGGAATTTACTAGTATGAACAGAAATACGGGGGGAGAGTGAACTTTGGAATTTCCAGGGAATAGCAGCTTGGAGTTCGCATATACATCGCAGGCTTATAGAAGGCTTTTTGTTCGTGTTCACTGAAGCCTCCTATTTCCTTCCTGCTTTCCCTGGACCAGCTGACCTCAGAGCAAGAATAGCAGATGGAAAGCTTGCATATTAAGGATTATTAATGATCTGTCATGCCCTGAACTGCAAAAACTTCAATTTTCATTTTCTTTTCAAACATACCCCATATCCTGATGCAGAATGTATTTGCTCCAACACTAAAAGGAGGGTAGGGGGTGGGGGGGAAAGGGAAGTGGTATTTGAGGCACAGTAAAGGGAAGGGCAGCCTGAAGGGAACAGGAAAAAAAGAACTAAACAACCACAGATTTAAAGGTGAACTTTTGTATTTTATAGAAACAGTCAGAAAGAGAGAAGACTGAACAAAACCAAATCAGCTCTGCCCCACTTTATCTGGCCTGTTCCCATAGAAATGATTGTCTTGTTGTTCTGTGTCCTATCATGACAAAAAAAAGGGAAAATTGGACGTTTTCCACTTGGTATTTGTGTCGACCTTATAACCACAGCTATATTTATAGTCCTGCATAACTTTTGAAATACACTGGCAGAAAATAACTTTCATTTGGTTTAATTTGATTCTATTTAATTGGATTTGATTAGATTGAGGCAGGATCACCACCTACAGAGTAACGTCCCCCTCTGACATACAGCCACTCACCCAACCCACTACTTCCATGATCTTCTGATACTTTCCACCTCAGAATATACCCTTGAGATAGCCATTCTGGCCATAACTTAAAACTGAAAATCAAAACAAAATACCCTGACTTTTTTAAATCTCTGGTGGTTTTTAGGGAATAGTGTGTCAGCCCATGTTTGCAAATTGCCAGCCCTGGCTGCACACGGTAAAAGCTGTAGCCAGCTTTCTTCCTTGGCTGGAGCTGTGGGTTCCTAAAACCTCTGGGTGGAGGGACCTGACTTTGTCCATTATGGAGCAATATAAAAACAGAGATATTTCTAAACATGTTACAGCCAGCCTGGGTGGATGTGGGTGTACAGGGAGGTGTCATCTGATTCCTTCTTTCATTTTGGCAGTAGCTTTTTCAAACAAACAGAACTGGAAATTGTCACAGAGTATGCAAGATGGATGTAAAGGAGAAACTCTGATAGAGACAACACAATATATAATTTTAAATGTGCATTAATTATTTTTGCTTCATTGTGCTTATCTATTTTCATTCCACTGCTTTGCCTCACAAGGAAAATTTATTTCAGTAGCCTTTCTGAAAGAGGACAGAAGAGCAAATATTCTAAATAATGGCAGTATAATAATTCCCCACTTTCCAGGATGTTTGCATTTGGTTTCTCTTTGACTTATCAGTCTCTTCATGAGGTTTCTCACATTAAGACTAAAACTAGGTTTTCTATGTTGATTTTTATGATATGTATTGAGCCAAAAGTGTAAGAAGATTACCCTTAAAAATGGGAAGACACTGTGAGCTCTGCTGAGAGGAAATCTTTGTTTCCAGGAGGGAAAAATAAATCAAAGAGGGAAAGAACTTCTTTCAAGAGATGGAAAGGTTTGGGTTAGGGGTTTTTCCTCACCAGCAACAAGAGTGCCGTGGGCTTCCAAGGGCCTTCCTTAGCTGGGCACAGCGGGTCAGCGGTGCCTCCGGGCATCATCTGCTAACAAATGCCAGCACCTCGTGCTCTGCAGAGCACCACGGGCGTTCGTGAGCTCAGCAAGAGCTCAGGGGGACCGGGGTTAGGAGCAGCGCCTTCGGCCGCCCCCGCCCGCAGTGAAATCCGGGGAGCGCCGGCGGGGCCTGCGGGACTGCCCCAACCCGGCCGCTACTCGGCCCCGACCCCGACCCCGGCCCTGTCCCAACACAGCCCCGGCCTCAACCCGGGCCCGACCCCGGCCCTGTCCCAATACAGCCCCGGCCTCAACCTCGACCCTGCCCCAGCACGGCCCGGCCGGTAAAAGGCGTCGGGCAGCGACACCCGGTGGGGGAAGCGGCCGCGGGCCCCGCAGAGCCGCCCTCCCTCAGCAATGAACGGGGCGCTCGCAGCCCGGGACGAGCTGATGGCTTCACTGGAGAGCCACGAGGCCGACCCGGCGTGAAGGGCTTCGGCTCTTCTGCCTGGCAAGATCTGCCCGAGCTGGTGTTTGAGTGAATGAAACACAGGCTGAGCTCCAGAGAAGACTGAGGCACCGAAAGGCGGCCGAGGGTCCCTGCTGGCACTTGTCACTGCGCCAAACCAAAAATGAAATGTGCGAAGTGATCACACAAAGATACATTGCACACTAAAGCGTGCTTCTGAGTGGTGCTTCCCTGGTTTAGACGGAAAATTTTAGATGGAAAATTTTAGTTGGAAACCTTATAAGTTACCAAATGATGGAGCTTTTCTAGTGTTTTGTCTCATCTTCTCTCTGTGTATTGCAATGGAGCGAGTGCTGTGGCACAGTGAGATAGGGGGTCAGGAAGGCACTGCTGTCCTTCTTCTGTTTTAACACTGGCATTCCCCACTCATCTCCAAGGTTTGGCACTGATGCTCCAGGCCACCAGACGTGGTGTGACTGGGTGACACCAGATGGGATGACAGGGAAAGCCACAGGAGCCTTTACTGGGGAGGAGGCTTTTCCCTGCTGTGCTCAGGGGTTACATCTCACTTAGGCCCTCGCTCTTTGTGCTGCAGCTCTGCCAGTCCAGACCCTGGCTCCTCCTGAGCCTCTTGGCTGTGCCTGGTTAGGATCACCAAGCCAGCTCTGTCCACCTTGCACAAGTACTGGGGGCTGACCTGTGCCCATGAGGATGCTGCTTGCTCTCACCTTCAGCTCCTGGCTCCCTTTTCCTATAGAGCATCCTGCTCTGGTGGCACCCAGGCTCTTGGAAACCTCAAGTTGTGCCGTGAAGCTGCCAGTAGAAAAGTAATCCTGGACTGGATTTCTTTTGGTACACTGCACGGGGAAAATCTGTGTCCTTTTATTTTTCTTGCTATTTACAGTCACTTCTTGTCTTTCTCCTGACTGGCAGCTCAGCACAGTTCAGGTTGTATAAGGTAGAGACACTGCAGTCTCCCTCTATCCTGCTCTTTAAACAGCTTGCTTTAGGACACCGTAGTCTGTGATCTGTCCTGAGTGCCAAGGATATGTTCTAGAGCCTGGGAGTCAGCAAAGCATTGGAGTATCATCCTCTTTTGTCCCAGCCTTTTCAATAAGACATCAGTGTTTCCCTAAAAGCCACTGAGACAAAATCCCTCTAAGCAAGTTTTCCTTAATTCCTTTATTTTCTATCAGAATAAACGCAAACCACTAAACATGTAAATTTCTGGATTAATAGTGAAATACGAGAGAGGCATTGACTAAAAAATCATATACAGCTGTCTCTGGAAAGTATTTTCATATTTGAGTTGAATTTCCTGAAGTCATTGAGTTGTTTCAGGTTCTTGAATTATCCATAACTGTACATTCCTGTTTGTGAGGGAGGTGATTCTGTCCTGCTGCTCCACTCTGGTGTGAGCACTCCTAGAATGATGCATCCAGCCTTCAGGATGGGAAAGACACAGATCTGTTGGAGCAGGTCCAGAGGAGGCCACAAAGATGGGCAGAAGTCTGGAACACCTCCTGTGTGAAGATAGGCTGGGAGAGCTGGGAGTTGTTTGGCCTGGAGAAGGCCCTGAGGAGACCTTATTGTGAATTTTGAGTGTATGGAGGGGGTAAAGACAAATGGAGAGGGACTTCTTACCAGGTCTTGCAGTACAGCACAAGGGAAAGTGGTTTTAAACTGAAAGAGGACAGGTTTAGATTGGACATAAGGAAGACACTTTTAATGATAAGGATGCTGAGGCCCTGGCGCAGGTTGCCCAGAGAAGCTGTTTCTGCCCCATCCCTGGAAGTGTCCAAGCTCATGCTGGATGGGGCTCTGAGCAACCTGGGATAGTGGAAGGTGTCCCTGCCCATGACAGGGGGTTGGGCTGGAGGATCTTCAATGTCCCTTCCAACCCAAAACATTCAAAGATTCTTCTGTGATCCCATTTAATGGCTAATTTCTTGAGGACATTGGAAGAGCTTCAGCAACATCCTAAGTATTTTCTCGACACGTGTAGATAAAAAGATTTGCCCTGAAGTGGAGATGAGATGGATGTGCAGCTACCACAGCTCAGCAGGCAGAGGTGAACTCATTCTCCATCAGGTAGCTAAGCCCAAGGGAAAGTTTTCATTCCTTCTGTTCTCTGCTGACATTTGGGATAGTATGAACACATCCTTGTGTAAGTGTGCATGGTGCTTGTTTTTTCCCTTTGTAGAGCAGAAAACTTTCATGAATGTCAAGCAGAAAATATATACTGTGTTCCTACACAACTTGACACGGTGCAGCTGATGGTTGTGAATATAAAAAATGGTTTTGAGTGGGAAGCATGGGACTAGAAATCATGGGCTGAATGAAGCCATCTGAATCAAGAGGGTCAGAGGATGGCAAAGCTGCAGTGTGTGTTGGTTAGTTTTCCTCACAGGTCAAATGGAATAAATTCTTTAATCAGGTATTCTCCTAAAAAAGTACTTTAGCAAGATTTTCAGTCAGAAAAATACTGTATCGGAATAAAAGGCACCCTAAAGTGAGCTAAACTGCAATGATTTGCATAACTACTAGCACATGGAAGAAGCCTTGGTGGATAACACTTGATAGCAGATCTATAAGCCTCAATAATTAAAATATCATGAGTTTATTATTTTGTGTAAAATTAAGATAGTACTTCCCAAAAGAAAATGTAGGATAAAATCTTTGACTTCAGAAAGAACCATGATTTCTGAATTTTGGAATATCCTTTCTAAGCAATCCTTTTCAGACTTACTACCCTTTTTAAAGATCAAAAATAAAAGCTGTTTTTTCCATTTAAGTTGAAACCAATCATCCTTGTGCATAAGGGTCTTTTCCTCTAAAACAGAGATACTGAGTTTCCAGTCTTTTTATTTCTCTGGCATTTGTTACTCCATTACTCATAAGACTTAGCACTCCTGTGGTGCTGTAAATCTTCAAAACTCCCTGTTACCATTAGGGACTTCATTCTGTAAGTGAATTTAAGGGGGTGGATCAGTGGGCTTGGTGGAGCCCTGTGGCTTCCTTCTTTGAGGGGATAGGAAATTGAAATTAAATGTCTTCCCCCCAGACCAAATGGTGATACTTTATCTCATTGGTCTAAGGTATGTTCAGACATGTGTTTTCAATCACACTGAAATCAAATTACATTACAACTGCCTTGTCAGGTGTTGCTTTTCTTCCTGGGAGTTGTAGTTTAGGTCCCATTTTGTGCCCTGTGCTTGGTTCCCTAAGGAACAACCTTTCCCCTCTGGCTGGGCTGTTATATATAGGGGACAATATCCAGAAATAAAGAAATGGAGTTAGGTAAAACACTTAACTTTGTTTCATCCCAAAATATTTTATTCAAGGAAAATTGTCTGCAACAATCCATCCAAAACTGGGAGAAAACAAGATACAGAAATAACAGAAATTCACACAACTTTGTAACTCTCTTTTCCATTTGTCCCCATTCTCATTTTGTGCCCAGAAGTGCTGTGCCTTGTTTTTGCTTCTCTTTTGGTACAACATAAATGAAATGTCATCTTCAAAGTGCAGAAGGATACATGCCCTGAAGATCAAGGTGGGAATTTGTGCAGTTTTTTTTTTTGTTGTTGTTTGGTTGGTTTTTGTTTGTTTGGGGTTTTTTTTGAGAAATCATGCTGGGTATTTACATTCATAAGTGTACTGGTTTGAAAAGCAAAACCAGTGAGACTTCAAGTCACTAATACAATTTTTAATAGGGAAGAGAAAAAAGGAAAAACAAAATACATGCAAAAATAAAAAAAAAAATAAAACCACTGACAGAGTCAGAATACAACCTGATACCCTGTCAGTCAGGGTGTTGGTGCAGTTTTCCTCCAAAGGGTCCAGCGATGATGTGGAAAAAGCCTAGTTTTTCCTCTAGAATCCAGTGGAAAAAGGCTGCCTTTGGCATTCTAAACCTCAGTTTTTATCTAGGTAGGAAAGGCTTGGCTCGTCCTCCTGGCTGGAGCATCTCCCAATGGGATGATGTAATCTTCTCAGTTATACAGTAGGACACAATGGCCCATTAACAGAAGGTACTTCCCACAGAGATAAGGATGATCACCCTTCTCAGATGGTAATAGAATATATATCTTGTATTATAAACCAGGACAATAAGGATCCAAGGCACAAAGTCTCACTTTCAGAAGCAGCTTGCAGTCAGGACAGCCCAAAAAACTGAAAACAGGTATTAGGGTCCTAATCAGTTATTAGGAGAAGATTTTTTATTTGATTTAATTAATAGAATATCAGGTGTAAGTCAGCTTCTGCACTGAAGTCTCTTGAGAGATGTGGTGAGAACTACCTGAATTTCAAAGTTACTTTCAAGTTATTTTAACAGAGATCTGTGCATCTATATGTAAGAAGATTTTGTCGTTGTTGTGGCTGCTATGTATCTGACAGCTCCTAGGATTTTCAGGTGTCACTGTTTCTGGTAGGGTTGCACGATTTTGGAGGGCTATTGTTTTCTTCAGACATGGTAAAAAAAAGAGATATGCAACAAGTTTTATTCACTGAATAGAGATGCTGAAAATGTTGAAGAGATTTTCTGAAAGTTGCTTGAGATAAGCTTTATAATGGATTCTTTATATATTAAAAAAAATAGCTTGGTTTAAAATAAGCATTGCTTTTCTGTGTCTAGAATGTGTTAGTAAGAACAACACTATTAACCGAGTAAGGCTATTATTAGTTTTCATACCAATCATTTATATTCAGGTTATGTTTATCATGTGCTGAATGTCATCCACACACATGGGAGGATGTTTGTCCTTTCCTGAAAATTTTACAGTCACTGGCAAAGAAAAGAGCATTTTATTTGCTAAAGGCTGAATAGGCCCTTCAAACAACTGCATGCTTTTAAACAATCCAGAAAATAATAATGGCTATAAAAATAAAGTAATGACCTGTAACTTCCTCCATGCCCGGATTTAAAGACACAGAGCCCCTTCCACACAGTCGCTGAGCCTTTTGTTTTTTGAGATCAACCTCCCCATTCTGGAGCAGGGAACAGACTAATTTCTGCCCTTGTATCGCAGCAGGGAGAAAAGAGCACCTTGTTAATAGCTCTTTGTCACTGCAGCCTGAGTAAGATCATCTACTACATTCCTTAATCTCAGGAAGAGGAACACCTCATTTCCCATATCCAAGCTCATTCCAAGTGCTGCTTTCCTCTGCCAATAGACTGACAATGATGGTTTTCTAATGACAGCATTTGCCTCCATGCCCTGGAGGTTCTGCCTTGCAAATTTGTTTTCAGTAACAAGATAGATTTGATGCATCTGTGACAGAAGGAAGGATGGTGTGAAGGACCTTGAGGGGTCCCTGCCAGCCCCAATCACAGCTCAAGGCCTATGTGACAAATAGCATCTTTTACCACTTTAGGAGATAAAGTGGCCAGCAATTTGACAAGTAAAAATTGATTTTCCCCTCACAAACTCCATATAAGCACCCTGAACATTCATGAACCATTCATTTTCTCATCCCTTTCTCCTTGCAAAATTCAATTGCAAAATTGGGAATTTCCCTTTTTCCTCAACTGAAAAACCAGCTCTTGCACTACCCAAAGATCTCTGCAGCACTGCCAATGAGAGCGAGGAGGTAAAATTCTAAATGGGACCTAACTTACATCTTTGTTTTGTCCTAGAGCCAGTGCTGTAATCTCCTGAGGGCTGTAAGGGAATGTGTTGTGATGTCTCAAGGCAGGACCAGTCTCAGCTGCCTGTTGTGCCCTCTGCTTAGGAACTGGAGGGAGTCTGGAGAGGTAAGCAGCACTTTGAATGCTTGTCAGTGTAGAGTGGGTTTTTCCTCCCTCAAGGAATCTCAAGGCAGAACCCCTGGAGTCAGCCATGAAGCAGAAAGATGCTCAGGAGATCTGGCTGATTTTATAGAGAAGTTCTGGACAACTCAGGGAGGCATCATCCCATTGTAGAGGAGGACAGGGAATTTTACAAGATGCATTTCATGCTGTGACAAAAGAGACGTTTCTTACAAAAGCATTGCTTAGGATCTTGGTCACAAAAAAGCCAAAGCTCAGTTTGAGATAAAGCCAGCAATGGGTATTAAGGAAATGGCTGGTTGAGAAGCAGTGAAGGGAGATATCCTGACTTCAGTGAAGCTTCCCTATAGCATGTCTTACAGCACTGTCATTTGGAAAGGAGGAAGAAATGAAAGGACTGCTGGGAAAACTGGTTTAACTGCCAGACTCACAGGACAGTGGTCAGCAGACCCTCACCTGACCCCTGGTAATGGGGAGCTCAGGAGCCAATACTGGGACTGATACTGTTCAACACCTTCAGCAGTGATGGGGAGGAGGGCACAGAGTGCACCCTCAGCATCTCTACAGGTGACACCATAGTAGGGAAAGTGGAGAGACGAACGCCAGAGCCTCCACCAAAAAGACCTCAAAATCCTCAGGAAAAGAACCAACAAAGACTGCAATAAGAATTCCTGTGAAGCTCCACACTAGGGCAGAATTGCCCCACATATCAGCAACTGGCTGAGCAACAATTTTGCTAAAAAGGACCTGGGGTTGCAGTGGATGCCTGCTTGACTGTGAGCTGGCAGGGTGCTCTCACTGCAAGCAGGCCATGATAAGCTCCTTCCACCTCCTGTTTTCAGTGCAGCTGGGCCCACACCTGGAACAGAATGTCCACAGAAGGACATGGAGAAGCTGAAGAGGGTCCAGCAGAAGGCTCCCACATGGTGAGGAGCCAAGAGCTCATGCCTTACAAAGGGAGGCTGAGAGAGACAGGTGAGTTCAGTCTAAAGAAGAGGAAGCTGAGCTGTTGTCAGCTCTCCACAAAGTACTGGAAAGGCAGAACCCAACTTCTCTCAGGAGTGATTGAATGGAAAAGTGAGGGCTGTAGCTGTACCTATCTGCCATCCTATCTCCTGGAGAGACCTACAGCCTGTGTTATAAACTTGCCTCTGGCCCTATCTCCTCTCCAAGTTTTCTGGATGGACCCTGAAGCTGGTTATACCATCAGGTTGAGGGCTGCTAATGATCACTGTTCAGGTCCTGTGGGACTGTGCCACAGGGCTAGAGGTATGAGGGCACTGCTTGTGCAGTGCTTGACCCTCAGCTTCTGGCCTGTCCTTCCTTGGGGAGCAGTTTCTTCCCATCCCCTTGCTGATCCTTGATGTTTCATGGACCTCTCTTTTCAAGGCCAAAATTGACCAATTATATGGTAAACTTAGACTTTCCATTCAGCACAATAAATAAACCTTTATCTGGTTGAACCTTTGACCCTAACAGCCTTTCACTGACTGACTGTATTTAATGCTTCTGGGGATCTTTTGATTCAGGTATTTCCCTTGGTTAAATAGAAGGTGATGCTCAAATCTTACTGGATTTCTATTTGGAACTTTTAAGACTTTTAGTTAGCCAATAACTATATTACAGAATACTTTGTATTTTAAATAATATTTATTACAGGATGATGTCTGCTTAAATGTTGATACTTTACGTTATAATTTATCTTATAGTTAAAAAACCGCACACACAATCTTGTTCAATCTGTGCTGAGCAAATTAACATTTTGGTGTCATGAAGCACTGATGCCTGAGGAAATTCCATCACTTGTCTTTTCTTTCATATTCATCTTGGAAAGCCAGAAGAGAGCAGCACAGAGACAGCTGAAGAAACAATTGCTTCTCCAGAAAATGGTAATATATACTTATCCTGCAAGTATATCTTACCATATATATATATATATATATATATATATATATATATATTTCATTCACAGATGGAGCCCTGGACAGCAACCCGATGTTCCTCTCTCTTGATAAATTCTTACTCTATAAGCTCTATTTCCCTGGTTTTTCATAGAAACTGGCAGAACAGTGAGTAGTAAAGGCCAGTCTTGTGCAGATCACAGGGTGATAGATCAATCCGTGAATTATTTACATGGGGGTTTCAAGTGTCCTCGTCATCCTCAGATCTGGAGTGTTTATTTAGATGTCACCATGGGCAGAAATTCATGCAGTGTTTCCTCCACTGAAGTCTCACCTGCAGCCTAGAATTCAGCTTAAGAGACTCCATAACTGGGTACTGATGGCTCCAAAGACATACCAAACTTTAGGCACCATGACTTTAAAATCATATTTTAGGAAAAGGAAAATCTTGGCTGAATAATAATGTGCAGAATACTTCACTGCTGCAAACACAGCTGAACAGGTAGGGCTTGATGGGTGTTCCTGAGGAAGAGATGATCTGACATAGAAGGTAGCAGCGCAGTTTACACTGTAAAGCTTTGGGATGGGAGGTAAGCCCCTTTCTTTGAGGCTTTCCTCTGTGGATTCGAGGTGTTACCCACCTTCGTGTGACAGCGCTGTGTTTCATAATATGTCATTCTACTGAGAAAATTCCTAGAAAGACCAATATCACTTTTAAGCGCTTTAATCCACCACTTACCAAGGTGACGCAGCTGCTTTGACAGCCGGCTGTCAGGAGGACTCAACAAAAACCGGGACTCAGGCCAAGGATTTGTTTAACTTTTAATATTTTTAATTACATGTCAAAATTTTGTTTTAATTTTGTTGCAATTGATTTTTAAATTTTAATTGACCCGGGAAAGGCGTCCGGCGAAGCCCCCCCTTCCCGCTGTGGCGCCAGGTGGCGCCATGGAAGCATGATCGGGACAGTGCCGGGACATCCCGGGATACACGCGGGATGCCGCCTGGATACCTCCGGGATAGTGCCGAGACACCCCCGGGATTCCACCTGGATACCCCCGGGATACCCTTGGGGCACCCCCGGAACAGTGCTGGGACACTCCGGGATAGCGCCTGGATGGATACAGCCGGGACACCACCGCGGCGGTGCCTGCAAGGGACACCCGATGGCGCGGTGTAGTTTTGGGGAACAGGCAGGCTCCGGGAGTGTTTGTCACCCGACGGCGTGAGCTGGCGCTTCTCAGTTCCACACAGGCACATCTGCCAGGGGCCTCGCAGTCCTGCACACCCCTCCTCAACATCCCCCAAACACTCTCCTTTCTCCAACACCATCCAGTCCCCTGGAGGGCACAAACCCGTGGCATTTCCCTCTCACACTGGGCTGCATCAGTTCAAAACTGCTTTAGGGAGACAGACTTTGATGCTAATAATTTTTGCGAGAGAAAAGGAGCAGGTGTTTTTCTTTTTCTACATGGGAAAGGGAACCTCACCTTGTTTCACGTGTGTGCCTGCCCACAGGCAGCTTTTCCAGCCTCCCTGCTCCTGCCTCACACACCGTGGTTGTGGCTGCCATTGCCTGCTGTCTGTTCATCTGTTCAGGCCTTGTGATTTGCTGTTTCCTTACCAATTTTAGTTTAAAGCCTCACTCCACAGATTTCCTTGGATCAAAGTCTGTCTTCCTCACACCTCTCACCCTCCATGGGGCAGTTTCTACCCAGTCGGAGCTGCTGATCCATCACCAAAATATTGAGGACCTTCCTTGTGGGATGGTGCAGCAGAGGAGCCTCGGAACAGAGCAGGTCCAGAGAGGTTTGCCCAGATCCTTCACAGTCCACAACTGTGTGTGCTTTTTCTTCCTTTCTGTCAGAGGCTCGTGGGGTGCTGCCATGTGAAGTGTCCTCTCTCAGTCCATTTTAAAACAGTTTGATCTAACTCTAAAGTGCTTTTGTTTTCTCTGCCATACAGAACCCGATGGGCTTTCCTGGAGCTGGATGTCCCCCAGCACAAGTGAACAATGGGCGATGGTTTTTTTCCCGCTCTTGAGCTGTGGTTTGTGTGTGGTTCTAGTGTCACTGTCAGTTCAGCTGCTGCTTCTTCTTCTGCTGCCACTGCCACCAAGATGAGCAACCTCTTCCTTGCTTCCCACCCTCTACTTGCTGGCACCACCCTTCGTGTGATTGCACAGTGATCTGATCCACCTGAGAGGCAGAAAAAACAAAAATTGCAGGAGGGGAGGGAAGGGGGGAAGTTAGTTTTCAGTGGGATCAATTCCATGCTCCAAACACTTGCATAAGCGAAACAGAGGACTTGGCCTGGGCACAGGAGCAAACAGCGTGGGCATAGAGGGAACACAGTGTCCATATCAGATAAAACTGGTACTGGTAACTTGTGTGTCAAAAGATACCCTGAGGGCTCTTGACATGAATGTAGTTGAGACATAATCTTCCACACCTAGACATTCCTGATCTTACCCAGTGGGCTGGAAGTAGAGGATCTGGCAATAGTGGTATCAACACACCTTCATAAGGTGGTATTTTTCCCCTAAAATACACTTTTTTACAGGAAGGGAGGAACGGAGGGAGGGAGGGAGGGAGGAAGGAAGGAAGGAAGGAAGGAAGGAAGGAAGGAAGGAAGGAAGGAAGGAAGGAAGGTCACAACCTAAAATCCTCAGTTTTTAAAATATGGTCATCCTATTCCTGGATTGTTTTTCTAGTGCTGCACCATCAAATGGAGAACCTGGATTGTTTTTCTAGTGCTGCACCATCAAATGGAGAACCCTTTTCCCCTTCCCTTTCCCCTCTCCTCCTGTGTCAAAATACAGATGGACCCTAATAGAGATGGACCTTAAAGAGAAGGGTGGGGGGAAAGGTGCCCTGTTGATTCTTGTGGAGATGTTGCTTTTGTTCTCTCTTCGCTACTGCATTCTAGGATGAAAACAGATGTTTTTTCTCTTCACATGACACTGTATGGCCTGTCTAAACTCAAGGAAAAATGCACTTCTGCAGACGGTGCTAAGTTCCAAGGCTGGAGTCATCTTTATCATGAGGCAGTTGCATTGTGGCGGATACTTTGATGGAATCTGCATCCAGATTCATGCTTGCATACAAAACAAATGCATGCTCATTTATTTCAGAAAAATAATTTGCTAGAGATCTGTCTACCAGACAGTGGTTCTCATTTAGAGAATACCTTTTGCAGAAGATTAAGCACTTTGTCTCATGACCAAAAATATAAAGAGATTTTAAAGAGTGAAAGCAGACAACCGACTTTGCTTTTTTTGGTGATACTTACTGCTGATTTTGTTACAATTATTTGTAAGTTGGTACGTTCTACGTGCAAGGGAAAAGCTCTTGATGGGCAGGTAGGAGTACCAGAGTGGACAGTGGTTTTGTGAATAGGAACACTGAGGTCACCTAGATATTGGCAGGTTGGAAGCACTGAGTCTTGCTTGTCCAGAGTCATCAGTGACTGAATAGAAAAAATTTGAGTCTAAATTAATACGCTCACGTAAATAGTTATGCAGAAGTTGAACCTTGAAAGCATTCACAATAACAGTGAATCTTGTTTCTCATTCAGCAGTTGGGTTTCTCCCTAGGAAGTTCCTGACAGTTTTTAGGGAAGTAGCTTTGGCTTTTATTTGGAGCTAATTTCTGCTAACAAAAATAGCCTTTGTGTTTTACTTGCTCATGTGTAAGTCTGGAAAATCTTGACTTCTGAACAATTTATGTGGATTAATGCAGTAACATTTCTTGCCCAAACAGCTGACAGTGTCCAGGTGCTCCTACGAGGGTACTTGATGCCAGTGACCCTGCTCCCCTCACCTCATTTTTGGATGGAGTCACTCAGCCCCAGAGGCCATACCAGAGAGGCTGATTCACTCACATCAGAGAGATGCCCAAGGTATCTACTCCTTGGCACGCTCCCTCGACATCTACACGGGTCTCTTTCCTTGATGTCGCATATACCTGGGGGACACAGTAGGGGACCTGCTTTGCTGGGTTTTTTATTCCCTTTTGGTTTCCTGGAGCTTCCTGAATAAACCGAGAGGCATTTCTGTATAAGGAATTGCCTGTATATCCCACGTGTCCTCTATTGTTCAGGCTGAGGAAAACTACACTGCAGCAGGATCTTTGTTTCCGGCACCCCCGTCCCTCTCCCTGTTCACAGGCTGCAGTCATAACTCTCTCCAGGAGTCCTTAACATTGGTTATTCTAGAAGCAATTGTTTTTTGTAGACAGCTGTTTATAATTTCAGGTCTGTGAGGGAATGAGTGACGAATTTAGAGAAGTAAAGCTACTTGAGAGACTTTACCCTATTTGCTGGAAAGAAGTAAGGAAAGTTTGGGGAAAATAAAACAGCTGGAAGGCAGGGAAACATTGCAAGAAGTGGGTAGTTGAAAAATGAACCTTATAAGGGAATAGATGCTTGGCCTTACCAAGTTTAGAGCACTAGACCTAGAAAGACATCCTCGATAATTGCATTTTACAGCAGCTTGAGTCAGAAAGCAGGATGAAACAGTTTTTCAGCTTCTGTAATAAGCTATGAGCTATTGTTGTCTTTAGGAACGGGGAAAAGAAGTTGTCCCTTGCTATCATCTACCTTTCTTTCTCCTTCCCCAAGCTGATCTTCTGCCAAAGATTTTTCTCATTGGTCCTAAGGCTCAGCTGTCAGAGTTTTCATCACACGTTATGCACAGAGTCCCTCCCAGTCTTTTCAGTGAGGGGATGGTGGTACAGAGCACTGGAGTTGAGTGCTTAATGTTTTTTATCTGCTGCTCTTTGCTTTCTAGGAAGCATTCTTCTGGCCTTCCCAGGGTTGCTGCCATGGGGTGGGACCTCCACCAGAGGTAATCACAAAGGGGTATCCCTGACTCAGTGAAAATTGCCTTCTTGGAGAGTGGATCTCCAGCCATGCCCTCAACATTTTCACCCTCCATGTCCTTCTATTGCTCTTCTACACAAGTCTTCTCTGTATTTTTCCTGCATCTCCTCACCTGAATCCAAACGTCTCCTCACTTCTCTCCTAACAGCTGCCACTCATGCTTAAATATGTTTGAGTGGCAGTGCCATGTTCTGCTTTGGTCGGACATCTGCTCACTATGGACTGGTCCCATTTGTTTCAAAGCACCAGCAGGTGGCTGTGCCTGGCCCAAGGCAGTTCACAGGCTCCAACAGGCTCCCACAGCCTGTGACAGTGCAACCCTCTCAGTACACCTCCTTTTCCCAAACTCTCCCAGCACTTTTTCCCAATGTACTTCTTATTAGTCTCTGCCCATCTTCTGCACTTCTGGCTTCTGTCTCTAGATTGTCTCAGGACTTTCTTGTGAGCAACACTACTTTTGAAGTATTGGTGACTGTCTCATGTGAGCTACATACTGGAAAAGTGTAGGGATTTTTCCCCATTACACCATTGTTCCTGCAATCACCCAATTAAAATACCACTTTATTTTTAATGTAAACTCATAAGTCTTGTGCTTAAAGAAGATATCTTCAAAATGTAAATTGTAGCAAGTGAATTTTTATAAAAGCATTATGAGAATTATTTTTGGGATTTAGCATTTGGAGCTGGTTCATTATTTGTAAGCCCTAAGGGTTTGCACTATAATGGAAGGAACTGCTTCTCTGCAAAATTATAATAACCTCTGTAACTCTCCTGTGTTACACAGAATCCCAGGATGGGTCAGTTTGGAAGGGATCACAGTGGGTCACTGGTCCCCCCTCCCTCCTCCAGCAGGGCCATCCCAGAGCACAGGGCACAGGATTGTGTCCAGCTGGTTCTGCAATATCCCCAGAGAGGAGACCCCACAGCCTCTCTGGACAATCTGTTCAGTGCCCAGGGAAGAAGTTCTGCCTCCTGTCCAGGTGGAACCCCCTGGGCTCAGTCCCTGCCCGTGGCTCTGGTGCCATTGCTGGGCCCCCCGGAGCAGAGCCTGGGCCCTGCTCGGAGCCCTCCCTGCACACAGGGACACCCAGGGATGAGAGTCCCTCTCAGCTGGGGCTCCTCTCCAGCCTATTCTCCTAAGAGAGATGCTTATATGCCTACCAAATATGACAGTTTACATTTCACCACATTTTTGTCTGCTTAGGTCACAGCCTACAGTGCTCTACAAACTACTAGTTGAATCCATGCAAAGTGATAAGAATGGACATGCTGCAAAGCGTGGTCTGCGCAATAAAGAAGAATCTAGGTTTAAAAGAAAAAAATTCCACTAATATTACCTTTTATAGAGACTATCACGGAAAATTAAATTTCTCAGAATCTCTGAAAGTATCAACTCTTAATTTTGAGTCCCTTCTGCAAGATATTTTCCTTTAAAAAAAAAAACAACTGGCTCTGTGTTTTTCCCCATAACACTATCTTCACAGTCCTTTGGCAAATTAAAAGCTGTCAAGCATAACTCAGCTGCTCACTCATTTCAGCCCCTTAGTTTAATAACCTCAAGACAGCCAAACCTGTCATCTTCTAATGCTAAAATCTCTATATGTCAGAAACTGTTGACCAAGAAACAAATTTATATTTCAAGGGTGACCATGGCTACACTTTAGACTTCCTGGAAGTCTAGACCATGGAAACAGATCTTTTACATCCATGTTATGCCCTCAAGGCTTTTGTCACATGTTGAAGCCTTGACCACCCAAACAGTATAAACCTAAATTTTATATGCAATATAAAGACATTGTACCTTATGTACGTTGTACCAGCTGCTTTCTACTGCTACTTTTTGCTAAAAAAAAGGCAACACAGCTCAGCTTGGGGCCTTGAAGGAGGGCATCAACACAAGTCTTCATGAATAAACATAATGTTGCCAGGTTTTCCCTACTTTTGCTGTGGGGATTGTTATGACTATACCTGTGGAAACAACCTCTGGACAGGGCAGATCTGTGTTCCTTTATTCTCTGTTTAAAGCCAGCTCAAAGGTTGTTTACTTGTGATAGCCCCAGAGGTGTGGCAGCCTCACCTTGTGTTTCTCTTGGTTTCCTTGGCCTCAGCCTCCCAACGCCTTCAGATGGCAACACCACCCCTTCCTGCAGCTGTCAGGGGATATTTGGAAAGACAAATGTCAAGGGATGGAGAAGTGAAGCCAGGCTTGAAGCTGAAGCCTGGAGATCTGTACTTTGTGGAGAGACCACCTTGAACAGTTGTGTATGAAGATGTAGGTGTCAAGGGCTAAAATTTGCCACTCCCATCTTGAGACCTTCGATTTGAATCTGTGTGTCCTCAGTCTGCCATGAACTGACTTAAAATCAGTACAATTCTGAGGTATAAAACAGACCTAAAATAAAAAGAAAATAAAATTCTCAACAGATTATCCCTCTTCTTAGTCTTCAGTCAGAAATTATTCCCTCTGTGCAGTACGTGTGTTCCATTACAGAACTACAGAGGAACAGAAAAAGCTTTTCAAATATGAGCATGAAGGGGTGGCCATACTGTCCTGAGTGTTGCATGCTGACACACAGATTATTAGTTCCAGCTTCTGGGGTCAATTAAATTTGGAAAATAATATGTGTATACTCATATAAAAAAAGAAACAGTGAGCAAGGGCATGCTTTGGAAACTTTGGGAAGTTGAAGTCAGACTTGCAGTTTCTGAAGCCCTGATTCACAGTTCCTGAATGTGTGGGATTGCTGATGTGGTCAGAGATTTGACCCTTGAAGCATGACAGGCAAGTCATCTCCTGGCTCTCTGATGCAGCTTGTCTTGTTTGTGCTGCATACTGGAAGCCCAGAAACTCCCATGTTCCCAATGTATGGGGAGAGGAGAGGTGTCCCCATTTTGTGAATTATTTTTTAACACCTCAAAAGCTATGCAAACCCTGGTTTCTACCTTACTTCTTCCTCACCACCCGTCTTCCACATAGACCTTGAATCAACAGGCCAGTCTGTGTTTCGGCTGCAGATGTCACTTAGTCCTTCCATGTCCTTGGCAATGTCCAGGCTGTTCCCAAGTAGTCATCAAAGGAAGTCTTTATTTCCAGGGGCAGTTAAGTGACTAACCCAAGATCAAACAGTGGGTCAGTTGCAGGGGCAGGAACTGAAATGAGGTCTTCTGACTCAAGTTTCTCTTGGCTACAGCCTCTGGGTTACACAGCAGAATTCATTTGTGCTGTAAGTTTCAGTAGCTGCTGAGACAAAACTACATATTCTTTCCCTGAGATGCCATATCTATGTCATTCTGTTCTCTGCCCACTAGGAACCAGCTTCTTAGCACCGGACTTTAAAAAGGGAAGGCAAGCAGGAGATGTTTCTAAGCAGTTTCACTCTTTTGATCAATGAGAGAGGTGAGCCAGAGTGTGTTCCAGTGACCTCCTGCTATATAAAAGCTTGGCCTGCCTGACAAGACTTCTGGCTGCCGAGTTTCTGTGAGTCACAGCCTTTACTGCTTGGGTTTTATGCGGATTTTTACACCAGGCACTGCAGAATTGAGATGGCCTCTTGAATATTTGCATTGCTTGGCAAGCAAGGGTATAACCGGGGGTGGATTCAGGAAGTTCTGGCAAGGGCAAGCACAGCTGGTGTTAAGGTCTTTGCAGGGCTCCTTTGTGTGTGTGTGTGTGTGTGTGTGTGTGTGTGTGTGTGTGTAGGAAAATAGCAAGGCCCCTGGTTTTTTTTCCAGCCAGGGTTCCTGGGAAAGGATGAGTAATCTGGAGATTTCCTGTTACTTTTGGAGTGAGGAATAAAAACACTTTGCCTTTTGGGGGAATCTTCTTGCATCTTCCACTATTCCAGTTTTTCCTTGAGTGGCACACAAGCCTCCACCCTGGACTCAGTTTTGTTTGTGGCAGCAACATGAGCTGTGCTGTGCAAACACTGTGCTCTGCCCTTGTTTGCCTGGACAGTCCAGCATCCAACTGGTACAATTCCTTTTGCCTCCTTGAGTCTGCTGCAGTAACTAAACTCCACGTAGGGCATGGGTACCTGTGGTCAAGCTGTGCCTGGCCTGGGATGCTGGGAGTGTTTCCCTTTCATGTCTGAGAGCATCAGCCCTGCCAGGGAGGGACTATGTGACTACAGGGTGTTTGCACAGCACCTACCATGGCTGGGGTCAGGTTCATGACTGAGTCAGCTGGGTGCTGCTGCTGTGCAAATGACTAAATAAGAATGACAGAAGAGATGTGGGGGTTTCCTGTTGGCAGAGGTAGAAAGGAGTGAGGTGCCTCAACTCTGAAGTTATTGCTATTTATTATTCCAATTGCAATACTCCCTGCAGGCTGCCTTCAGGGCAAGGGCTGTGTCGTGCAAGGTATGTGCACACAGCAAAGGCAGAACTATTCCCCACCCTGAAGAAAGGTGTTCTCCAGCTGAGGCAAGTTGTTTGAGCCCTTTGAAAGAAGAGATTCAGGGGCTGGAGCATAAAGTAAGGGGTGCTGTTGCAGCCAAGAGCCATACACAGGAAGTTTGGACATCAGGTATATGTCCAAACACCTGCTGCTATTATTTCTATATTCTTGTCCATCACTATTTGGCCACGACTTTCTCTAACTGGTATTTCTTGATGTGTGCTTAGCCATTTCATGTTCTAAGTGCTTTACAAATATTATGTAATTAGGAAAATAACCCTCTATTTACGCAGGCAATTGCACAACCACATGCTCAAAATTCAGCTTTCAGAAATGCAGCCTCAACTGAAATTTCCTTATCTGCTCCTACCTCTCCCAGTTGCTCTTCCCAAATTGATTTTTCAAACCTGCAACCCCAAAACTGATTGTGATGATGGTAATAAAATGAATACAGCCTCGGCCAATAAATTGTTCTCCTCTGCAATGTCAAGTGTAAGGCTGGTAAAAGAAAGTAACGGCTGGTCGGGAGTACATGTTTTAGATTCCTGTGTCAGTCTGTTTGCTAAATATGATGGCTTTTTGTGGAGGAAAATCAGTGCAAAACAAACACCCGCATCCCCCAGTGTCTGATCTCCAGCTTCTGCAATAGAACCATAGGCTCAGGAACAGTCCAGTTGCTTCCCTTTCTCACAAGCTTCTGTGTTGGGGCTGGGAAAGGATTTGTGCCTGTGACCGCCTGCATGAAGTGTGAACTGTTGACACAAGCTCAGGAATTTTCTCCCTACTAAAATCCAGGGTATTTTTGTTTTGTTTTCTCTTTATATTTTTTCTCTTCTCCTCTCTCTCAAAGGTTAAATGGTTCCCACAGGGTGCAAGAAAGGGTTATTGAAAGCAGCAGGTCCACTTTTGAATATTGCACTTCTGGTAAATCTCTGATCCAGCATCTAGTGGTTAACCACTGATACAGGAAATGACATTTAACGTTTTATCACTCAGCCAGAAATGGAAGAACAAGGCAAGTCTGTATGTGGTAAAGATGGATCATTGCCTACTACCTACCCCTTAAAGGCATATCATGCCATTTAAAAGGAAATGTTTTTCAAGCAGAGACTTTTCCCCCCTCTTTGTGTACCTTTCTACTTAAGGCAGACCAAAAACCTGGAAAACAAATCCCTTCTTCCCCTCTTTGCCCCCCACGTTTTGCCTGCTAAAATAGGGGTGATGGCCTTATAAACAGCTTAAATCCTCTTTCCTGCTCTTTTGTATTTTTTGGAAGTGTATCCCAGGCCCTGGAGGAAGCTGGGGGCGGGGTGGGGGGAAGCGGGGTGGGCAAGTAACCGGTGATGATGGAAAATTCGGGTTTCAGTAGGTGGCACTCGCTGCCCTGACTCGGGGCTCAGGTCTCCCGAGCACGATGTGCTGCTGCCTTTAGTCCAGGCAGTCCTGAGCAAACGTGCTAAAGCGTCAAAGGAAGAAAACAATTTAAAAAAATAAAAAAAGAAAAAAAAAAATCAAAAGACGGAGCCGGAACTTCAGCAACGATAAATTGCTGTGGGTTATTGATTTCCGTGTCACTGCATTGGTTTTTGGTTTACAGCAGCGAGCGCCCGCCTGTTGTCACCTCGGCAGCCGTGCTTTCTGCGGGAGCTGCTAAAACTTGGTCTGATTGCCGAGTGCATATTCAGGAAGCAAGCAAGCAAGCAAACTCAGAAATTCAATGCTTGCGTACAGTTCAACTAAAATTCAAAAGGCTGTTAGATCTGCCTATGCAAATTCTAACTGTCACATATTTTGCTCATATATGCTGGACTGGAAAAAGCAAAACAAAACAAAACAACAAAAAAAATGCAGCATAGCACTTTCCTTCTCTGAATACGATATGTGGTCAAGCACTTTGATTTTTCAGCTGTTCCAGAGGCCTTTTTCACCTAATGACATACTGTGAGATGTTTTCCAAAGAGTGAACTTCACAGATTGCCAAAACTTTCCTGGAAGAGAGCACAAAAATGCATTAGAAAGTAATATATAAAAGGTAGACCAGCTCTCCTGATCTGTGGGGTTGCATAACATGATTTTCATGAGCCCCAGAGCCAAAAGAAGCAAATTCTTCAGAGAGCCAGTGAGTGGTGGCAGCAGCAGAGTCCTTTATGAGGAGTTCAAAGGCTATGGATGAGGGCAGATCTCCAGAAGTCCTGCTGTTCTCTGGCTTGGCTGGAAATGAAGCTGGATGATTGGATGAGCATTTAGATGCTGGAAAGCTGGCTTGCTCAGTCCTTCCTCACTCCTGCAGTCCTTGGATTCCATCGGCCAGAACCTACCAGCCCAGCTTTCCTGTAGCTGAGACACTGGCTCACTTAAAATTTTTGAAAGCCATTCTTGCAGCATCACACTGGTAGCTCAGGCAGAGAAAATCAGATTGTGTAAACATAGAGACAAGCTCATATATGTGTTCAGGTAGGTCTGATGTGTACTAGAAACGAGGAATAAGGATCTGCAGTTAAACCATCAGTTGGCATCAAAAATGGGGAAGTGTAATTGCAGTTCTCACCATACTCACTCTTCACTTACAGTGTTCATTCTTCAGCATCCTGCTTATTTTTCCAGTTGTGGAAACCTGCTTAATACAGACTGAAAAGTGAGAAAGCTGTGCTAGATGCTCAGAGCACTTGAGTAAGGGTTCTGCAGAAGCACACATGCACCATCCACAGAGTGAAGGTGCACATGCATGAAACCAGATTATCAGCCCTTAAGGCTGCATATTTTTGAAACTGATGTATGATGTATCTTTTGCAGCTGAAATCCCACCATGCTCAGGCAGCCTGATCTCTGTAGAATACTCTCTGCTCTCCAGCCTTGCAAAGCAGTCGGACGCTGGTCCTGCCACAAAAGTCTACAGAGACTTGAGCGGGTCATGGACCCTTCTGAATGTTTGCCAGGAAACAGTGACTGCCAGGATCAGAGCCTTGAGCTACACCATGGGTAGTGCTAGTTATTATCTCTGCACTTGATTGCACCCAATTACTTGCTAGGAACATGTTCTTTGAAGAAAGATCTGGAGCTGGATCCTTCTCTCATTGTGACTCTGCCAGCTGCCGTCCCCAAAGCTATTTTTAATCAGACAAGCTTTTCCATCCCTGCCAAAAAAACCTCGTAACAATTAATAACAATAAAATGAAGGCAGCCTGGATAAATTAATTGTGCTGGCTCTATAAATCAGCAGCAACAGCAGCTCAGGAAGATCAGTGCTGCATTGTTAATGTGCTGTCTTCCGTTTTGGTGTAGCCTTGGTCTCCTGGTTCACACCTGTTTGTGCTGCTGGTCTCCATGCTGCCTGTGGCAGGTAGGCTGGCAGATGGGCACCACCACAGCAGGCTGCTTTGGTTTGCCTTGCTGTGGATGTGAGGAGGGTGTGAACGATCCCCTTTAAGTGCCAGCCCTGTTGCATGACAGTTGATTAATTCTGATGACACAGAGCTGCACCCAAGGCAGGCCCAGTGCTTGGGTTAACTCCCAGCCCTGTCATGTCACAGCCTCTGGTGTGATAATTTGCCTGCAGGCCAGTGTGTCCCTGTGCTGTGATCCTGTCAGAAGCTGGACTGTGTTGGGCTGGATCAGAGTGTGGACAGGAGGTCTCCAAGGACAGACTGCCACCTGGAAGCCACTGCAGGCAGCGATGCCATTAAGCAGGAGGTGGTACTGTGTGCTCTGCCCGAGGACTACATGCCATGCTGCACTGCTGCAGGGGGCCTGCTTGCCTGGGCACAAGCTGTTGTTACTTTAACTACATGTGGTAACAAAACATTTCCTGGCAGTTTTCTTCAGGAAAAAAAAAAAAAAAAGGAATAAAAAAAAAGGGAACAAACAATCATAGGAGCACAAGTCCAAAGGTACTGTCCTGCCCAAGTCCTGGGCTGGGTGTCTGTATTTGGTTTCCTTCTTCCTGCTGGACAATGTATTTCTCTTCAGCCCTGGCTCCAAACTGTTGATAATATTGCTCTTCAGCTGTTATTTCCTACTCCACAGCTGGAAGCCTTCTCTGATGAGGGAGACAATTTTAAGGAAGAAAAGATAAATAGGAAATTGAAAACAAAGAAGGAAAGATAGAGAAAAAGTAAATAAACAAACAACCCCCAATACCTCCAGCATAAAACCTGTCCCTCAGAAGAGCATGATTGCTTCACAAACAGCAAGGATAGCCTTCCCAGGCCCTGTGGGATGGCACATTCATCTTCTGGGGAGAAAACACTGAAGCTGCTCCATCAACTCCTCAGCCAGCAAGGGCACTGAAGAGATCACTGAAAGGAAAAGAATGGGAAAGCAGGAACAACAGGACACCAGCCTGAGGAGGGCCATGGTAGGGCTGTGGGGAAAGAGAAAGATGTCTCCTATTTCTCTTGCCTGTTAATCTCACATCCTTAGGATCCATTTCTAAAGTGCACCTGTGAAACTAAACTGCAAGTGGTGTCATTTCTAAAACTGGTGCTGGCAGTAGCCATCTCCCTTTAAAAACCTGTTGTGCACACCATGAGGCAGCACAATGAGAGAGCCTTTTACAAGCCCAGATTCCCCATCTCTGAGACTTGCACTACAGAAGGGAATACACATTTTTCACAGATACTTTATTTTCCACAAAAATATCCCCAACAAAACAAAAATCCCCAAACCCCTCAACACTATTTTGTGCCTCTTTCTGAAGAATAATTGCCAACACAATGTTCACAGGACCCTGGGATGTGATAAAGGTGAGGTAAGTGGCCAGCTGCGAATGACAGTGCTCATCAAATAGGCTACTGCCAGGCAAAGCAGCAAAAATTCCTCTGTTCCTGCCAGCTAGGGAAGCAGATAACTCTGAAACTCTTACTTTGCTCACCTACCCAGGGTTTTTTTATTGTGATCTATGACACAACTAAAGATTTATTTTGGGCAGTGGTCTTAATGTAAGGGGGTGAATATCCAGATATTTCCCACTGGAAGTGTATTGCTGTGAACATTAAAATTGAGCTGCTTCTCTTGGGCCTCTCTGAAACTATCCATGGACATTTCCCAGCCTCTGCCAGGCAGCAACCACTGAGGTGGTTTTTAAGGTTTTAAGGTTTTTAAGGATTTTAAGATCTACTGTCAAGATAATTATCCTGAAGCACAATCTCTACAAGTTAAGGTGCTGAGCACAAAGACATGCCAAACTGGCTGAGTTCTCTGCTTACATGTGCCAGGTGGGTTTGTATTGGTAAGATGGTGCTCCAGAAAGGCAGAAATGGCTATGCAAATTCCTTCCCTGATATGCAGCTCCTTCCCTGGTTATGCAATCTCCTTCACTGAACGCTTTGATATAATAGTTGATGTCATCCCTCAGCAGACGTGCTGAGAAGACCTCAAGATACTGATCCCAAAAGGAAGGTGACATGACTAAGGTTGTCTATATGTTTTAAGAGATGAAAACGGGGTTTTTATTGTGGGAGTGGTGGAAAGCAGGCTGCTCTCATTTTGCCTCAAGCACTTTGCACAACTGGTTCTGCAGCGAGCTCTGCACACACAGACAGATGCTGTTAAGTCACTGTGCAGGCTCTGTGCAACCACACTGTCACATCTCCTTTAGAGAGTCTCAGCTCCTGCCATCAGGTGAGGAATTCACACCATCCCCATTCAAATTAGCCCCAGATGGTCATCTCATCCCTGAAGTCAAAGCCAGCCTGAAACATCAGGCCTGGGAGTGTGGTGGCCTGGCAACAGTGTGTAGTGTGTATGTAAGTACAGAGCACAGGGTTCAGGGACAAAGTCGGGCTGACTTCGGGCTTACCATTCTGCAGGGAATGCCCAAGCTTTATACCTAAACTTGGTATTGTAAATTTTTGGGAATGAGCTCTACCAACAGGAGTGTTCTTATGCTGCCGGAACTAGTGATGGTGGTGGCTTTCCACTGTGAAACAGTGTAAGCAGCACTCCAGTGAAATCCATGGGTGATCTTGTGGTTGTGGTGTATTCATTTAAACACTGCAAGAGCCCTTCAGTGGTGGTTTGGATTTTAGAAAACAAACAGAGCAGTAGAGGAAGAACAGAGGTAGATCTTAGAGCTGTGCATTGTGTGTTGCTCAAATGTAGTCTTCCACTGCAGATACCTAAGTGTTCTGATGGTTTGTGTAATTACATTTCTAATTTTTTTTCTTGGTAAGAAGTGAAAAACACATCAATGCTGCTCTGGGAAAGACTGTGAACACCCTTATAAACAGGAAAGTGATATGAAGCAATTCAAGAGAGATTAAAGAATGTCTGGAAAACAATACAAGTTCCAACTTGGAAAAATGCAAACTGGAGAAAAACAACTTGAAACTCAAATATGCAGCAGGAATAAATTGTGTTGAGGAGATCTAGGAATGATAGCAGCTAGCTGATTGGAAGTGGTATTTCTTAAGCTGCAGAAGTGGGCAATGTGTGGGAAGGCACCCTCTTACATGTGGGAAGGCAGAGCATGTGGAATATTGCCCTGAATCCTGTGTATTGCACTTCTGGGCAGACAGAAGCATGTTGGAGGGGATTCAAGAACATCAACCAAAAAAACAGGGGGGAGGTGGTCTGTGAATATGCCATCCCTATTTTTTTCTCAATGAAGTAGTCAGAAGATGACAAAGAGGGAATGTGGTAACTGTCACTAATGTTAGAAAAAAGTAAATGCTTAACAGATTTACTTAAGGATGTATGCAAGGGAATAATCAGGAGTAATGGGAGTGCTCCCATAAAAGGAACATTGAACTGAATCCCAGGAATCTCGTGGATGGAGACATGTGCAATGCTTTCCAAGGAAGTGGTGGAAACTTAATTCCTTGGGGACATCCAACACTTGACCACACAAAGCGCTAGGAAGTTTATTAGGGGAAATGACTGCATTGGATAGGCAGGGAAGTATGATACAAAAGATCACTTTCAATTTATCTGAATGTATGATATGAATGGGAAAATATGTACCAGGATGTTTGTGATTTCCACATTCAACAGGCTTAAGTTGCCTTTCATTTATAGTAATGAGACACTAATTTATTCCCAAAAAGTTCATCTTTTTTTTCCACTCTACCAACTGTGCCTTTCCTGATTTGTGCTGTGAAGCAATAACCTTAGAGTGCAGAGGATTGGGAGGCTTTTTCTCAGAATAAACTATAGTTTTGTCAGAAAACCTTAGTTTCTGGGTGGGTGATGTCAAAACACAGGGCATTAAGGTAGTCATGTTGAATTCGTGGGTGTCACCTCAGTAGGATGTTCCTTCACTGGAAAGCAGCTCGGTGCTCTTCATGGAGGCACCTGGCTTTTATAAGTTCCCACGTGGGTTGTAGGAGCCACTTGTATTTGCCATCAAAATTGGCCGCCAGAATGTGAGTTGCCCCGGTTGTTTGATTGGAATGCTTAAAAACCCTGCTATCCCTACAAAAAGACAAAAAGAAAGTTGTACACGCAAGAAAAAAGAGTTTAGGGCCACAAGCGCTTCCCCATCCCGCCGGGCGCACAGCAAGCACCGCATTCCTGTGCACTCCAAAGGCTTTCAGTGTTGCCTAGGTATTCGGAGATCAGGTGATCAAGCCGTAGCTTCAGAGCAATAGGAGCTAACCAGGCACAGTGGAAAAAGATAGAAGTGTGCATCTGGCTGTTCTGCAAACCTGGAGCAGCTCCTCCAGAGGTGTCCCTTTGCTGTAGCACTGGGTTTACCCCGTGCTCATTAGCCTTGACAGTCTCTCTTGACAGTGTGCCCTCTCTATAATCTAAAGCTGTGCTTGGGAGATAAGGGCTTTGTGCGCTGGTTATAAACAGCGAGGCTGGAGTGGAAATTCACCGGGCTGGAAGTCAGAGAGCAGCTTTGCTGCTACATTGCGAAAGCCTCAGAAAGGCTGAGAGCTCCTCTCTGCACATTCAAAGCAGCTTCTCCTCCAGTCTCTCACAGGGCATTTGTTTGTGCTTTGTGTTCTGCCCCCACCTACACAAGTCCTTGTGCTGAAAGGTTTTTCTTGTTTTATTCTGGAGTCACTTTGGATGCATTCTCCTCTCCCAAGTGCTTTGTACTTTTGACAAAGCAAGGTGCTTGTATAACATTGCTGAGGGGGGAGGGAAAATAGAGGGTTTGGAAGAAAAACACTTACCTTGGGAAACTTCTAAGAATCTAGTTTTATTTTGTGTCTCAGATCAAAGGCTAATTTTCTCTTGAAATGTCCATAGTTCCATTGTATTTGTCTTCTTGCACCTCTTTGGCTCTTAATTAGTTTGGAAAATTCCCATGTTTATTCACTATGAGAGTACTTAGAGCCCTCCCACCACCATTCTTGCCCTGCATATTATCAGATCTCAGGGAAAAGTTGGACTTGGCAATTTCTTCTTCATTAAAAGAAAAAGGAAAATCTAACACTTCTAGGTGGGTGAAATGAATAGAGCTGCAAATGGTTCTTAGTAAAGGATAGGTGTGAGTTTAGTAAGAGAATATTGTCTAATAGCCTTGGAAATCATCTAAAGATATAGCGGTAAGAATAAAGATATCAGCTGTGAAAGGATGCACAGTTTTTGAGCTTCCTACCTTCCTGTCCTCCAGCTTTTGTGTTGTCCCAGAGTAATATTCTTTTTTACTCACCCACTTGCTTGGTGATTTCCAGTGAGCTTGTGAAGGCAAAGAGGATGAAAAACATGGGAAGCTAAAGAATAGGTTTCAACCATTATCTTGTTCACAGCAGTATTTTATGACTCTGAAGTGGATGCAGGATCTTACTCCATTCAGCTCTGTCCTCAGTAAGCACACACTAAGTGTTACAAGAGCCGCTGTAGCACAGGACTTGTTGGGATCATAGAAAATCAAGCAGAGGAAATATCAGAGGTGTACCCAGGTCTTCTCCAGGCACTCTGGAGGTGCCCAGAGTGAGGAACTGAAATAGCAAGCTGTTCATCTTTGATTCTGTGTTCTTACTGGACTCCAGCATCTAAACTCTTTTCCATTCCTGAGGTTTCTGTGTGTCATCTCTCAAATCCAGCATCTCCTTATCTGTCTGCCAACACAATGAAAACCTAGACTTTGGGACCTTGGTATGGCCATCCCTTCCTTGACTTTTGCTGAAGCACCCTGGGTGCCAGCAACGTTGATCCTCTCAAGTCTCCTAAACAACAACAACAACAACAACAACAACAACAACAACAACAACAACAACAACAACAACAGCAACAACAACAACAACAACAACAACAACCACCACCTCTTTTTTGGCTCCTTGCTCTGACCACCACATTTCTCATCTCTGCCTCCTTTTGTTGGATGACTCCTCCCCAGTTTTGCTGGCCCTACCCTTCTTGCCAAGCAAATCTATCCTCCAGGGGCCTTTTGCAAAGGTGACCTGGCTGTCACACCCCAAAACACCATTCTGGCTGGGACACATTCCTTCCAGGTGTCTGCAAAAACATTTTCCTCTCCTTTGGATCTGTGAAAAGCTGCCACTCCCCACACTCCACCAGCACCTACCTGGAATGTCAGGAGCTGAGACTGCCTGGTCAGTGTCAAATATTGTCCTTCTGTTATTGATACTTTGTCCTTCCCTCTCTCCTTCAAATGAACCTAAACAAAAGTGAGACTGTGCAGAGGATTTTCATGTGACTTCATTAATTTCAGACTACTAAATCAGGTGGAGTCATGTTCCCGATAGAGTCAATAAAGGAAGACAACATCTAATAAACCTCCTAAGTTCTCCTACCCTTCTCCACCAACTGCCTAAGGAGCTTATTGATCTAACTTAGGTAACAAATATATCCCCCTGAGGAAAATAATAAAAATATCACCCTTCCTGTCTTCCAGAATGCCCAGAAAGTGTTGGGGGAATTATGTGTGTAGTAAAGAAAGGCAGATACAGGGAGCAAGGAGGAGAGAAACTGAGGGGAGAAGAGAGTGGGAAACTGGGGTGATGTGAAAGGAAGAATAGGAAATGAGGTAGTTGAAAGGATCCTCAGGAACAAATAAACTTAAGAGTTGGAAGTGGAGGAAACTTAACTGCAGAAGAGACACTGAAGGAAAAGAGAAGAGAGCAGGAAGAGGCAATATGATGCTTATCAGAGAAGTGTTTGTGAGTAGACAGGCAGGAAGCAGCCACCAGGAAGAAAAGATACATTCAAAGTGATTCCAAATGTGAGCCTGGGGTAGAAGGGCCAGCTGTGATACTAAAAAGAGCCTGAGAAGGGAAGGAAAGGGGAAGAGGAAACGGAAGGGGAAGGAGAATGAAAGATAGTGAGTTCAGGAAACAAATTCTTACAAATTTTTAAAGAATGACACTGTGCCAGAGGAAGGTTTGGTTGAACCCAATTACAGAAATGGTCAGACAGGGAAAAAAAAAAAAGCAGCAGTAAGTGAGGGACAAATGAACAGAGGAAAGGCACTAAAAGGAGAGTAGGCACAGAAACCAAAGGTCTTGGCTTGTTGTCTTGGAGTCTTTCTAGGGACTTTAGTGGGAGCAGATTTGGGCCTGGAACATTTGAAATTAATGTTACACAGACTTTAGCCAGAAGTCATTCTCATAACTCCTGTGTAAAAAATATGTGTCTTCAAAGCTTTTGTAGATCTGTATGTATGCAACCCTAACCATGCCAATCCCTGCACTATAAAATCCTAGATGATTGCTGCACCCTCTGGGGACTGAATAGGATTTGAGCTCTCCAAGTATGTAAGCGCTCGCTGTTTGGGTTGCACCTTGCCACTGCAAATAGAACCACTGACCTACAAAGTACAGCAGCTTAACTCTGTAAAATAGATACAAGTGTCACAAGGTGTCACAGAGGTGGGCCCAAGACCGCTCAGTGTCCATGCAAAGGAGCAGTTTCCAGCTGGAATAGTCCCTGTACTTTCTTACTGAATTTCTGATCTGTGATTTTGGAAGGCTGTTCTCTACCAGACTGTTTTTGCCCTTTCTTTCCTTCGTCCCCTTTCCTCCTAAGGAATGACCACAGTGCCTCTGAAAGTAAACAAAGCACAGGACAGGTTTGGCAGGACCTTTCAAAAGGAAAATATTCCCTCTCCATCGGAGTGGTTATGAATAATGATCTCCATAGCACATTTAGTTCAGACTTCAAAGCTGCTGTCACTGAGGTTGTGTCAAAGTTGATTTGAAACACAGACTGACAAAATGAAAGCACTCACAGGAAATACAGTTCTTGCCCAGAACAGATTGTCAGAGTACCTGTGGCCACCTGGGTTAAGCTGCTTTTATAAATGATTTGATTTCTCTGCTGAACACCCCCTATTGGTTTTCTGTCCATCACTGCTCTTCCACAGGGAAGTGTGGCTTTTAATGCTGCCTTCAAGAAAGACAAAGGGTGCAAATCTGCTGAACATCTTCAGAAATGGTCCCTCTGCAGCATCATCAGCACCTGGCACTGCTGCCCCAGGCACTGCAGCCTCAGTGCTATGACTTTTCCCTGGGCTGCAGCAATTTGCCTGCTATCAAGCTGTGTTTGATGAAGATCAGAGCTGAAAACAAGGCTAGATGAAATCTGCTTGGGTAATTTGTGTACCTCACCCTCTGTAAGCACTCAGCCTCTCACCCTTTGCCCTCCTGCTAAGAAGAGAGCACTTGCTGAACCAAGATGTATCACCCTGCTCTGGGGCCAGGGCATGAACATGAAACAAAAAGCACATGAATGCATGCACAGCTGGATGGAACCCAGTCACTGTTAGGCTGTTAGCATGCTATGCTCCCTAAAAATGGCATTGCCCTTTTCAAGCACTGGGAATGTGCGCTCTTTCTCCAAGCCTCCATCCATTTGAAAAAAAAAAACTCCAAAAGGCAAAACTCCACAGGTAGACACTGTAGACAGTTGATGCAGAATCTTCTGGAGTCCATCTTGCTGTCAGAAAAGCAGGAAGTGCTTTTTTCCCCCTTCTTCTGGCCACAGATTGATGGCACTTTGTCTGCATTTACCTCTTTTTGCTGTGGTTTTCTGGCAGTGATAACTCCAGGGCTGCAGAGCATGGATGGTCAGTACCTACCCATGGACAGAATAGGTTCTTGTTCAACTTCTATGCATGTCTGCTCTTTGGTGAGACCTCTGGGTGTCTCCTATGAACTAGCTGCTTTTGTGTTTGGCTATGTGTGTGCACATGTAAGTGGTCTGTGATGGGTGTGGAGCAATTTTAGTACCTCTAGGCTCCAGAAGAAATGGTCCAGATCAGGTTGATACCAAACCAAACCAAACCAAACCAAACCAAACCAAACCAAACCAAACCAAACCAAACCAAACCAAACCAAACCAAACAGAGGACAGCAGAGTAAATTTTCTCTCCACAATTCCAAGAGGGGTTTTATGGTATTTTTGTAGAGGTAGAAATTGGGTTGAATTCTGTCAGGAGCTGCTGAGGCTGAAATCTGCTTTTGTCTCAGAGGCCACCTCAGATGAGAGGTGCAGATCCAGATTCTGGAAAAATGCACGTGCCTCTGCTTTTGAATGCCAGCAACCTGTTTTTGCAGAGGCACTGAGTTGTTTTTTTGATCTCAGTAGGAGTTCTGGGTGCATTAATGCTCATGCAAATCAGGCTGCGGGTATCTGAAGTCGGGCAGCCAAAAGCACAGACGCCCCAAATTTTCAGGCTGCTTATTACATAATCACAGCTCAAAAACCTCTCTGCATTTAATTTTCCCATGTTAATAATACTGTGACTCTAAAATGTTCCTCAGATGGACCCTGGGATGAGAGTTAAGCCTTCATTTAGCTGGAGAAAAAGGATCCCTGTCAGTGACAGCCATACTTACTGTATTACAGGAAAATGAGTATCAAAAGATCTAAAGTTTTCTTCTTATTCTCCTTGCCCATCATATGTTCCTGGATGTATTGAGTAAATTCTCTGTGGTCCTGGTTGTGCACACCAGAAATAGTAGTCTTGAAGATGTGCTATAAGCTGTTCTTAGTGCAACACCCAGTAGGGAGGTGGTCATAGTTTTACTCAGTGGCTAAGGTGAATGTTTTTGGGAGAAGTACTGGTTCAAGGCAAAGAAGATCAATATTTTTTCCCGTTGAAAAATAGAAAAAGAAAGCCAGGTATTTCTTATTATCTTGAAATGCTATACATGATCCAAAGTGATATAGTCTCTTTCTTATTCCTGTGAATTAATAACTTCCTTATAGAAATTTATGTGTCAATCTTTAAATAAAAATTTCCATCCTGAAGTAAAAAAGCAAAAAATTTTCATTAAACATTTCTGGAACAAATAATTTTCAGGGATCCCAGACTAAACTTTTTTAATGCTACCATTTTTTTCCTACTTCTTTTCAGCTGGAACGCTTTGCTGCACTTGACCTGAACTTGCAGTTCTTGACAGTCCATCTGAAATGGCTTTTTCCCAGAAAATACACTATTCATAAAAATATCTCATCCAGCTGAGCCCAGGATTTTAGTCTCATCTGGTTGGTTACTGATTTGTAAACTGGCCAGCAGCCTGTAGCCTGGTAGCCAAGTTGTCAAATTGTTCTTTATTTCTCTTGAATGAACTTTTAGGAACTCTAGTGAGTGAGCAGGGCCCTGTTTCATTAGGCAGCATACATCCATGTAAAGCCAAGCTCACCTGTGCTGCTAAGAGCATGTTTCTACCAGGTAATGAAATCAGCTGGAACAAAAAGGTATTTGAGGGCTGCAAGAGTACCACGGCATGTCCTCCTCTGCCCTGCTGTGCTGTCGGTTTCCCCCCAGGCACTGTGTGAGAAAGTGAGCATGGATTTAATTGCTGTGGTGGCACAACATCCAGATGTTTTGAATACTTATGTAGATTCCTCCTTGTTTGTGATGTGGTTAAGACTGCTGGCAGCAAGGTGGGGAGCATTTAATTTTGTGTCAGAGGAGACAAAGTGATAACCCACTGTGATAGATTGGTGCCTTCTTGCTGGGACCACCAGTGCTGGGTGGGAGGGTGAGGGCTAGAGATGCAGGGGACAGCAGCTTGGTGGTGAAGGCTGCTGGGCTCAGCCCTTGGCACGGGGCTGAAGGTGCACATGAACAACCAGTGAGGGCTTATGCATGCTCTGCTTCACCTCATTACAGTTGTAGCTCTGGAATACAGATCTCACATATGTTCTATCCTGAACAAAACCTGACTTGAGTCAGCACATCGGATGCAATTTTCCTGGGGGGATCCTGGGTAAAGTGCTGGCGGTAAATGTTGCCTCTCTGGCCTCACCCCCAGCTGGACACAGACAGTGCAGCCCTTTACTTGGGGTCACTGGCAGCCCACACCCAGCCCACAGCCCCACGCACTGGGGTCACTGACTGCAATTGGGCCTCTCAAAAACGAAGTCCCTGCAGTTCAGCTGCTGGTAACTGGAACTCCTCTGAAGTCCTTCTGTGTTGTAGGCAGGGGGGTAGTGGGATCAGGCATGCAGGACAGATCTGAGCACTAACCAGGATTAAAAAAGGACTGCATGAAATAAAATGAGGCTGCTGTTTGAAATATTTTCTTCATCTGCTTGTGGAGGATTATGCATTGTGCTTTTCTTTGTCTGGACAGGACATCCCAAGACACAGCTGAGACTGAAGCACTTCTAGATGGGAATGTTGCTTTGGACAGGTACTGCCTGCACCTGCCTGAATGTCTAAATATGAACCTTCACTTATTGCTCTCAGCCTGTCTGGTAAGTGCCAAGCACTGATCTTAGCCGGGCTCTCATGCTGATGGTGGTTCTTCTGCATGCAGTGTTGGTAATGGATGTTCCAGTTCCCACCTGGGGTAAGGTGTTTAATGTTCATCTGGTTTCAGTCAGGCTGTGCCAGTTTATCATGCTGAGTTCTAGACCCCTGCTTGCTGGGAAGGTCCCTTGGGAAACAACACGCCATCACTGGCAGAAGCAGAAGTAGGTGCAGATCTAAGCTGCATTTTCTGCAATCCTTCTGTGGTAAATGTGTGCAGCTGTAACTTTCAGAAAGCTCTTTCTCATATCTTTGTCTCCTTGATGGAATGAACAGCCCCTGAGCATCCTTTTCTCCCTTCCTGAGGTTGGGAGATCAGCTCTACTTCTATAGCTAGAGCTATCCCACTGAGTTCCTCACCTTATCAGCTGAACTGGCTCCCTGAAAGTGAGTCCATACAGGAGGTGGGATTTTGTTTTCCTTGGTTTTAAAAAAGAAAAATGTTTGTGCATTTTATATATAGGCTAAGGGCCCACACAAGGAAAAAGTTTCTAATTGTTCCTGATGCAATGTGTTTGGCAGTGAGAAAAAAAATGTGGGTGGGGAATAAAACACCTACTGCATTTATCCTTCTTGCATCCTTGTAGGGGGAGGGAAGAGAATGAAAGCAATTTGTCTTTGTCAGGCATTTGTGCTTTTCGGAAGGGCTCTGAAGTTGTTGACTGTCAATGCAAGAAAAGATCTGCACACCTAATGTCATACTTGTGTAAAGATGTGAAAAAAATCAAAGCAGCTCACAGAGTTAAATTGAATTAAATGACTCCTCACATGATGTTAAATGACAAAACTGAGCCCCCAAAATCCCCTCAGTGTCTTTCTTGGACTTTACCAGACAGCAAAGGACCAGAAGGGTTGAAGGTGAGGGGAAATGTCTCAGGGCAATCAGGGACATTAGGAAAGTACCTGCTGCCTCTGTGAATAGAGCAGCACCCACCTATCTTGCAACACTCATCGTCTTTCCCCAACTCCTCTTCACTGAGGCTGTGAAGATCAAAATACTGGTGTGAGCTGGCAAGTGAATATCCTGGGGATTTCAGAGCCTGGGAATTTCAGCAATCTTGTGTGGAGGTGGTTACTCCTGTGGCCAACTCCTCATCAAAGACGAGAGGGTGCTGGAAGTGTGTGTCACACTGCCAAGGAAGCAGCCAGGAGACTGTGCTGTATTTTAGATAAGCAGATATAACATGTACTGAAGTGAACTTTCCCTCCAGTGGATTTTTATCTTGGAAAAGATGAGGCTTCTCTTTAAAGCCTACACACAGGGTGGTCTTGACACAGGAGGCCATAAGTGGCAGACGACAATGTTGTTTGAAGGTATGTGGTGCTCCTGGGTGAATAAAGGGACAGCACCAGTGAAAGACAGCAGGGTCTGGCTCTGGGAACTTTGGCATCCTGTATGGACCATGGAAGTGCTACTTGTCTTCCACGTTCCTCTACCCCGCTCTTTTTCCTCTGCCCAGCCATCAACCCCCAACAAAGAAGCTACAGACTCTTTTGAAACAAGACTGTTGGGTCACTCTCAGGTGGCTGCACAGAGCAGTTGGGGAGGTCATAATTGAAATGTAGAAAGTAAGTGGTGAAGGCTGCAGCTGAAAGCCTCAGAGAGCTGCTGTGCTCTATTTGCCCTTCTGAAGCACAGATAGCAGGAGAGCCACACTGTCTGACTGTGTGCAAAGACTGTGCCATGCCCCAGGAATTCAGTTTTTTGGCCTAGTTTGCTTAAAAGTGAAAATAGTTGTGAGTGTGTTTGGTGTATTGGGATAGATGTCAGAAAGCAAAAAGGGAATGGCAACATGGAGCACTATGGGAAGCAAATGGCCACAGAGAGCTGGTCCAAGTGGGATCCAGCCGGGCTGTGGTTTCCCACTCCTCTCCCCACTTTGGGATGTTTTTTCCCCACTATCCATCTTACAGCAGCACTGCTGCTTGTGTGGTTGGGTGATGAGTCAGACTAAGGAGCTGAAAACCAGCCTCTTCCTTCTGTGCAGGTTATTTTCACCAGGTCAGTGTGTGTGGCAGCTGCCAAAGGGCTGGTGCTGGCACCAGGAGGAGTGTGGGAATATGTGGGAGGACCTGGGTGTACCAGACTAACATCTGAGGCTGCAGAGAGAGACTCCTTGTTGCCAATCAGGGTGAAGCAGGTTGTGTTGGCTGCTCTCAAGGACGTGTAACAGGAGCAGAAGGAACTGGGGAGCTGGTTCTTTATGTTTTTGTCCTTTTCCCCCTTGTTAGTCTCAGGTGAAGCTATGTGTTCCTCTGCTTTCTGCAGGTGCTCCTGGAAGCAGTGTATTGTCTCCTGCAGCTTTGTTACAACTACTCATGATTGCCCCTGGGCTGACACCTCTTCTTTCCCACACAGGCACATTCATTCCTGTAATTGGATGGATTTACCAATATATTGTCAATTTGGTCACACTGTCGATTTTCACAGAGGCAAAAGGCAGCTGACACACTCAGAGACAGTTTCTGTGTCCATGGCCTGTGGTTTTTATTCAATTTTTCTTTGTTTCAGCATCCATAAGATTTAAATTACAAGAAAATAATTTGCCTGATTGGTCACATTATTACTACAGCTCTTAGTCTGGTGGAGGACAGGAGCAGATGTTACCTCTGAGATGTCCACACTCCTGGCAAAGCTAGGCTTAGGGAGAGACTCAGTTATAGCACAAAGTCTGTGAATTTTTCATGTGGCTTCCTAGGGATTCTGGCAACACTGCAGTGAAACAGGAGATCAAAAGAGCAAAAGACAACAGGACATTTATTTTGTGGATTGGAAATTGCTCACTCATTGAATACAGACCACATGTGGCTGCGACCCACAGGAGGCATCTGTCTTACATAAAAAGAATCAAGGTGGAAGAAGTAGAAGTGAACTAGATGCTTGTTTTCTGATTAGAACTGTTTAAATGGCTCTTGAAGAGGTGAATGAATTGATTTTTTCCCTTGTTTTTCTGGCAGTAAGCCTTGGGCTCTAACGAGCTCATTACAACTAGCCTTGTGCCCATCGCTAACAGGTGAAGAACAGCAGAATTTCTCTGCCTTCCCCTTTTCCTTTTCCTTTTCCTTTTCCTTTTCCTTTTCCTTTTCCTTTTCCTTTTCCTTTTCCTTTTCCTTTTCCTTTTCCTTTTCCTTTTCCCTCTGCAGTAGCAGCAGCAGCAGCAGCAGCAGCAGCTACAGCTGTTCAGCAAACACTTCTTTTTCACTACACTTCTCTTTTTCCCAAAAAATGACTTCCCAAGACACAAGGCTTGGTTGACATTTTGTGGAGGAAGGATGAAAAAGGACAGAGTTGTAATACTTCCCTCTTTTGTAAACAAAAGCTGGGAGAAAAACAGTTGTTTTGAATTTAAATAAAATGTTTTCATTTGGAAAACGAATAATTTCCTGAAAGACTTATGGCTGAATGAAAAATATTTCCTTCTTTGTGAAATTTTCTCAGATATCCATTTACCCTTTTGCAATTGCCTCTCATACCCATTGCCATGTCCTGTTGCTGGCTCTTCAGCAGGGACTGAGCATCTCTCTCTCTGCCCCTTCCCAGCAAAATTCATAGGTTTTGTTGACTTCAGTGAAAACTGTAGGTTTATCAGTCCTTTAGGAAGTTGGACCATAGGTTCCTAAGTCTTGAGATGGACTGGGCTTGCTTTTTGAAGTGGGTCCTTTGCTTTGTATAACAGCCTTTTGCTATGAAATTATTTCTAGTGAAACTCTTCCAGTTGGGCAATACATGAGCTGACAATACTGGATGCCTCATTCTTGTGAGGCCTTAGGTCTGAGGCTGGTTTTGTGCTGTCAGTTCATCTGTGTTGGGATTTGATGGATGTCAGCACTGAATACAGGTCTCCACAAAGTACCATCAAAACAGATTGTTGTGTTTTTCACTCCAGGGTGGGAATTGACTTGGTTGAGAAGGTCGCTGTGAGGGTTAAATTTTACTTTTGTAGTAAACTCTCAATCTTTTCTGGGTAGGATATTTTTTGTCAACACTGCTCAGATCTCTATGTTGCAAAGATTTTATACAGCCCTAATTTCCATTGGCTTTAGCAGAGCAAAGGTGCCACTTCATGCATGAAATTGTTACTGTGGGATGGCAGATCTCTCTGTCCCATTTTCCTCCTGTTCTGTGTAAGGTTGAGGAAATTTCAGTGGTGGGTCTGATTATGTGAATTAGCTACTTGGTGAAGCCCTGGCCATGCGAAATTAGCCTGCCCATTAATTATTCTTGCTTGCTAATTCCATGGAAATTTTAGGAGTGATCTGGGATGTGAGCTGGGGAGGAAGAATCTGTGAGGCAGCATGTTCCAAAGAGTATTCACCAACACTAAGAATATTTTGAAAATAAATAAAGACACAGGCTGCCTCTTTTGCTGGTGTGTTAGCTACTGAATTTGTAAGCAAGCAATCTCCCCAGGGTCATTCCCAAGTGGAGAGAGAACCTCCCACCCTAGCTGGAGGGTTGGAAGAAGCATGACTGTTGGGTTACCTGGGCTCTCATGGGACCAAAAAGACACCTCAATGTGTTGTGCCTCCCTTTCCCCATTCTATTTCACATCAGCCAGTTCCCAAGAGACTGATGTGCTCTCTGGAGCCTTTTCTGCAGGAAAGGGCCAGTCAGCACCCCAAGAAACAAGTGTGCATGTGTCCTGCAGCTCTCTGGGCCAGGAGCAGCCCCTCCATGAAGCCACTAAGGAGATTCAGTTCTTCCCTTACTCACTTAGCTGGAATAAAAGAGTTGCACTGATTGCAGTCAGTAAGGATCTCCATTGTACAAGTGGGAATACCATGGTTTACAAAAGTTAGAGAAGCAAAGCATAATGAAAGCTAATGGTTGGAAGCAGAGTTAAGGTGGAGCTAAATGGAAAAAAAGGGACACATTTTAATACAGCAGATGACTAACCTTTGGTACAGGGGAGGTGGATTCCTCATTCTGCAGGGCTTTAAATAGAGGCCTGCTCAGATCCTGCAAGCATACATTGGCCAAGCCTTTCCCTTGGTGAACACTCCCAGCTTTCCTTGTCGTGATCATCCAAATTGACTCTTTCCTTGCCTCAGCTTTCAGGCCACCCCTGCTTCTTTTCCTCACTTTCTTCTGACAGGTCATGCACTCGCACCTTTCCGGAGCCTAATTGAAACAATACCTGCTTTGTTTGAGCTGTCTTCAGTTCCTTCCCTTCACCTTGTCAAACACCAGGAAGGGCTGACTTGGAAACTTTGTCCATTTAGCAGAACTTGGCTTCAAGTCAACAACCCCCAGCTAACAGTGTTTATCAGGCAGTAGAAGATCAATTCTAATTCCTGAACAGTTATCATTCTTCCTGTTGTGGCTTTTCTCCAGCACTTTGAGATGCTGGGAAACTTTATGCAGAGATGTTTGCAGGAGGCAGAGAGATTGATGTGTCCCTGCAGGTTTTACAACTGATCATATCAGCCGTAATGACCTCTACTGTCTTATGGGAGGGTGCTGTGTTTTCCCTTTTTTCCCCTAAATGTTGCTTGTGGTTTGTGACAGCCAGCTCAGAGCAGTTACACAAAGATAGTCTGCTTAGTTTTAAATTGGTATCTCAGCATGGTTTCTGTGGTGGCATTGAAGATGGTAGAGAAGCATGCACTTGCTTTTGTTGACAAATGGACTACTCTGAAGTAAACAGGTGTATTGCTCCAATTCTTTGTAGCAATTGCCAGATTATTTCTTTCCCATTTGCACATTTAGCTTGCCCCAGTCTGCCAAGAATCACAAGAAACAGGTGTCCTGCAGAGTGACAATCTAAGCCTTACCCTTCAGTGGACATCTAGCCAGGGGTGGAGAGATGGTCAGTAAGCAGACAGGTTGCCCAAGTTATGATGACTAACCCTGGAAGATGGTCATTAAGTCTTGGTCCCGTTAGTGTCTTGTTAGTGCTGTCCTTTTGAGGACAATGAGACTCTTACAGCAGGGATGCAACAGTACTGCCACAGGGGAGGAGGAAAAAGGCTGTTTCATTCACTGGTGACAATGGCACTACTGGACCCAGCTCAGGCTGAGCTGGTTGCTGAGCATCCACATCCACTTCCCCTTTTTTCAAGGCAACAAGGTGAGGAAAGAGCAGACTGGAGGGATGAAGGGGGAAGACAGACTCTTGCCCCTCTTTTTCTGCCATGGCTTCAAAATGACATATAACTTTTCAGTTGATTAGGGAAAGCAGGTAGAGGCACCTAGAATGAGAAATTGATGTGATTTTCTTCACCATTGGCACAGTCCTTTCCTACAGTTTGTGCTGGAGTTCTGGTTGCTCTGGCATTGATTTCTTAGCACCTCATGTCCTTGCTTATTTTGGAAGTGGGTCCTGGGAAGCTCATCCTCACCTGGCTCTCTACTGGGCTCTTTGGAGCTGCTCAGGGAGGAAGCAGGTGGGGGGGGTGGGGTGGTGAAAGCTTGAACCAGGCTGCAAACTTTGCCTTCCTCCCTCCACAGCCTCCCCCTTGCTGGGTGTGGCAGGATGGCACTGTGCCATGGGACATTTCTTCTGAAGCAGCTCATGAAGTTGCACCTTTATCCTGTCAGGTGGGTATAATTTAGTTCAGCTGCCAGTTCTGCATAGTGAGAAGGCTGCAGCAGAACTGAGCAAGGTGTGCCTGGGGTGACCACAGTGTAACCAGCAGATCCCTGGGTGGGAGTCCAGTATGGACAGATCTGACATACGGTAAATCTACTTGTTCCTGTGCTGTTGGAATACTTACACTGACACACCAACCTTTTCTTGCAGGTGATTAATGAAGCACATTTGGTTTTGGGCTTCATGCTGTGGAAGTGCATCCTTTCTCTCCTCACATCTTTCCCAAGTGGCTTTTTCTGCATTGTTTGGAAGCTGCTTGGGTTTCAAACTGAGGTCAGAATGTTCTTTGCTTGTAACTCAGAGGTGGCATTGCATCAGGGAGAAGTGAAAACCTCTCTTCCTACATAATTAAAAAATGCTGCTGTCAGCAGCTTCTCCAAGTCCTCAGGGTGTGTGGATAGCCAGAGATCTTCTTTGACACCCTTGCAAAATCTCTCCTTATCAGTGCTGGGGAGCAGGATGGAGGAACTGTGCACCACCATGCTTGAGGCAGCTGTATTCTGCAAACCTCTGCATTGTCCATGCTTTCCTTTTCAACTCAGTCAGTTTTGAAAATGGGAAGGAAGATATACTGGACATGCACTGCTGTACCTCTTCTGTCCCAAAGCCTCCAAAGGATGTTCTCTGGACTCAAGACTAGTTCTTGAGCTGAGACTGATCCTCACTGGAGCAATAGCCAAAACCACTGAGAACTTCCTCCACTATGCCTTCCATCTGCAGCATTCGCTATTGTTCAGAGTGCAAAAGAAAGCTGTGCCAAGGTGTAGGATACATGTATTTCCTCTTGTAAAATTAAAGGAAAATGGCCTTAAGGGACTGAATTATGGAGGAACACACCTTGTTTCCTTCTTGCTTTATGTCTTGGCTCAGAAAGGGATTTGCTTACTGCTTTCTCTTTGCCTTTGTGTTTTAAAAACACGAGTGAAAGGAAACACCAAATAAACAAATATTGAGCAAGGAGCAGCTGAGTGCTCCTAGCTCACACATCACCCGGATTGTCATGGGTCATTCGGAGCTGTAGATGGGATCCAAACATTTTAACCTGCCATGAAGACATGGATCTATTGAATGAGACCAGAGGAGGGCCACAAAGGTGATCAGAGGGCTGGAGCATCTCTCCTAAGAGGACAGGATGAGAGAGTGGGGTTGTTCAGCCTGGAGGAGGCCTGAGGGAGACCTTAGAAAGGCTTGATGTGTCTGAAGGAAGCCTACATTAAAGTTGAAGAGGGACTTTTTACAAGGAAATGGAGGTGTGATAGGACAAGATGGAATTACTTTAAGCAGAAAGAGCCTAAGTTTTTATTAGATATTACGAAGAAATTATCCCATGAGGGTGGTGAGGCCCCAGCACAGGTTGCCCAGAGAAGCTGTGGCTGCTCCATTCCTGGCAGTGTCCAAGGCCAGGCTGGACAGGGCATGCAGCAACCTGGGATAGTGGAAGGTGTTCCTGTCAATGGCAGGGGTGGAATGAGATGAGCTTTAAGGTCCCTTCCAACCCAAACCATTCTGTGATTGAGTTGCTCCCACCAGAGAGCACTAGCTGTGGGCTGTGTGCTGCTGACAGGATGTGTTTGTTTGCTGTGAAGTTTGGTGACACCTTTCTGGAGTAGGGATGTGTTTGTTTGCCATGGCATTTGGTGGCACCTTTCTGGAACAGGGATGTGTTTGTTTGTTTGATCTGGCTTTTGGTAGCACCTCTGGAGCAGGGATGGTCAGAAACCCTCCAAAGACCTCATTCTGTCAAGAGCAGCAGGAACCCCACCATGCAGGAGACAGGGATAGTGGGGAGCAGTTCATGCCACCTCATCTTGCTCTCCCCTCACCTCCTGGTTAGGGATGGCCACTTGAAAATACATACCATCCTGCTACACTGGAAGAGAGGCTGGGTTTCTAGAATGGTTTGCAAAGACGAATAATTTTCAAAACATCTTGCTCTCACAGTCTTTGATCTGGCCTATTAAGCAGGCTAAAAAAGATGCATCAGTCATCACAGCAACTCATTTTTGGTTTTTCTTGTTTCTTCTAACTCCACTCCAAGAGAAGGAAGGAGAACCAAGTACATGCATCCAGTCATTAGAGGAGCACTCGGCTCATCTCTCAGGACAGACAGCAAAGTAAATATTTTAAGGAACAGCCTTAACTTTTCTGAACAACACTTCCCAGGGAAGATCAAGGCACTACTCATACTTGTTTGGGCAGAGGGAGCCTGCAGGTTTCATTTCCTGACTGAAAACAGCTGCTATGTGCTATGCTCTTAGCACTCTTACCACAGCTCTTAAAAAGAAATAACCTTCTAGCAATGATTGCACCAACAAATTTGGCATTCCTGCTTTTATATTAAATTTTTTTATTGAGATGATGTAATTACAAGCATTTTAAAAATTATTTGCAACTCACTGGCCCTGAGAATAGGCTTGTTTGTTTTTGTTTTGTTACATTCATTTGATTCAGTCCCTTAGCCCCACACCTTAAAAAAACAAAAGCCATCATCAATAAAAACACTATAATTTTATTTTTTTTTAAAAAAAAGACCTCAATCTCTGGATTCGCATACAGTTGCAGCCTGACAAAAAAAGATCTGGAGAATGCGTATGTGGAGTCTGAAATCTGGGGAGGATGGCAGCAACTTAGTGTTCATAGAAAAGGCCCCAGTAGTGTTCTCTGGATGGAGAGGCAGTCAACAGATTTCAAACTTTAATCAAAAAAATACTCTGCTGTGGAACTGCAACATGTCCTACCTGACTGGCCTGTGGCATGTTGAGGCTTGTAGTAAGCTGATGACAACGAAGGTCCCACTTAACTTTTGCTTAACCACTTAACCACTCAGAACCTCTGCTGGGTGCTGAAGTTGGCAAGGATCTCTGGAGGTCATCTGGTCAAATCCCCTCTGGTCAGTCAGGGCCAGCCAGGCCCAGTTGCCCAGGATAGTGTCCAGTGACTTTTGTGTGTCTCCAAGGATGAAATGCTTTCTAAACCCTTTCCCCACTTGTTCTAGTTGCAAAAGCAGAAAATTTGGCTGTTTTGCTGCTGGCAAATTCTACACTGGGAAATTAGAAACGGGGGGAGGGGGGGAAGGCAGGTGTCAGTGTTGGTGGAAAGACAATGTTACCTTTGCTAGCCCTGGCAGGCAGCAGCGCATTCCTACAGCTCATGATGTTAATGCTGTCTTTGCACTCCCATGGATCTGCCCAGTGGATGTGAGGTCAATGGGAGTCTCGCTCCTGCAGCTGCTCTAGCCTGCCACTACTTTTTAATTTTTAGTCATACCTGATAAACTCACTTCAGGACACCAAAATCAGTTCAAATCCTTCAGTTCCCACAATAATCCCCAAGGCCCTGCAATTCTGCCAGCTCCAGTGTCACCCACACCATTCCCTTTGGCACCAGGAGACCTGGCAGGTGACAGGAAGGGCCTCTGTGGGACTGGCCTGTTCCAAGGTCAAAGGCTACTTTCATTCCAACTAGCATCAGCCTTAAGAGAATTCCTTCTCTGTGGTTGTGATGACATTGTCTTAAAATGTCCTTTATGTGAGAACTGGGAAGAGCTTCCAATGGCCACAAACACTCTTTTTTTCCCTTTGATTTAGATGCTGCAAGTGGAAGTGATTGCATTTCTCTGTAAAGGTGAACATTTCCACCATAAAGCTTCCCTATAGGACAACACTAGTGATTTGCCTGTCTTACCCAGTGCTGAGAATGGACTTAGTTTGAAAGATAATGGTGAGGAAATGGGTGGATTGTTTCTGGTTCTCTGTATTTTGCAGTGTGCACCTTGGCCATGGCAAAAACCTGACTCATCAGAGCACTTTACACAGAAAGTCCCTACTGTTGTTTTTTTTTTTTTTTTTTTTTTTTGTCCCTCACCATCTTGTAACAGCTCCTGAGACCTGGCTGTAACGGGAGCCCTTGAGCAATGTGACAGAGTAACTCCTTGGGCCCTTGGTCTCAAGGGACCTTAGGTTTCTGTGACTACTGAAGTCCCACAGTGTCTCCAATCTCATGCCTCATGAGCTCCAAGGACTTCAGAGTCAAGACAGAGACATGTGACACATTGCTGAAAAACACTCCCCTGTCCATTATTTTGAGGCAGAGCAGATCAAGTATGTGGTGTGCTGGGACTTGTAACTTACTGACCGTGATTTTATAGAAAAACATAGCTGGGAAAAGCTCAGGGAGAAATGTACACTCTGTCATTCCTCATCAGATACTGGCTCAGAAAAATCTCTTGTTGTACGATGCTTATCTGTGTCCTTAACAAAGCTGTTCCTTCTATGACCTGTGACTCAAGATTAAGTCTTTGGTGAGATTGGCCTATCTCTGTTTAAACACAGGGGACACCGTTCATTGCTGAGTGCCATTTTTTCCTTGATAGATTAACCCTCTTGTTAAATACATGGAAAGATCAAATGCTGTGTTGGTTTAATAGCTGATAAAAGCTCTATCATGGGAATGTACCTTGTTTTTTGGTTGAAATGGATTAGATTAGCCTTTTGATTTTTTTCCAGATCTAGTTTCTTTTATGTTTCCATTAAAGAGGCTTTCTGCTTTTAATGCACTGCTGTGGACGTGCTTTCTTTCAGGCACCATGTGACTCCTGCAGTTTCCCTATACACCTTCTCCCTCTGCAAGCATAATTTCTCCTGCTAGATCTTCCTTCCATTCAAAGGACCTCTGCTGATGGATCACTGGACACCACAGACATTCCTGTCCTGGTGGTCCAAGCTGTGAAATGAAACAGACCAGCAGTTTCTCTTGTTTGGGAATCAAGGACTGCTGAGCTTTCTGTAACCAAACTAGGCATAGCTCTTTGCCTTATACCAACCACACTCAGTGCACCAAACCAAATGGAGGCACCTTGCAACCAGAACAAAACCCTAAACCACGAAAGCAACATGGCTGCAGGGTTTGTTTTTCTCTTGTCTTAAATCATGTTAAAAACAGGCAAGCTGGGACAAGCTTCCTTGATGGCAGAGCTGTAGGATGGGGGAGGGCAGTGGGACGCATTAAAAAAAAAATCCCAAAACAAAGCCAAAATCAATTATAAGTATAGCTATTTGGTCTCTAGTTCTCTAACATCAGTTTTTAGAGTGGTGAATCATCTACCTCTCCAGCAGCACAAAATGATCCTGGAGAGGATTCTGAGTAACACAAACCATGTAATGAGTCCCTTTGCTTTCTCCCTATGATGTAAGGAACAGTCCTTCACCTTTCACCCCAAAACTGCTAGCAAGTATGAGAAACACCCTTTTCTTCTGTAATTACAGATGCTTAAGTCTTCCCTCTTTATAGAAAACTCTGAACTGAAATTCACAATTCTGTATTGTGAATATACTGGGGGGATTTTATATATATCTATATATCTATATATATATAGATATATATATATATCTTTTGAATATATATACACACATATATATGTATTTCTCCGCACCCTCCCTTCCCCCTGCTCCATTCTATCACTTCTTTGCTAGAAGGAGGGAAAATGTTAACTGATAGTCACTTGCAGAGGTTTGTCACATTTATTTTTCTCCTCTCCGGAGCACTTAGGTGATTGGTTTTGGTCCATATTCCAGCAGTTAACAGCCACTCGGAGTACTCTTTGTGAGCCCAAGCTATGCTGAGATGACAGCCCAGCCTATATGTGAAAGGTGTCTCCTCTTCATTTGACAGGTATGTATGAGAAATTCTTTTGATAGCTTCAACACATTTCCCAGTGGCAGCACATAAATTGATCCAAGCAAACTGGAAGCCTTGAGCAAATCCCTTCTGTGTTGCTATTGTTTATGCGGTGGTGTGTCATGAGACTTGCACAGAAAATAAGAGCACTCTATTTCCATAGGAAAGCCTTCCAAAAACAAAAAAACAAAAAAGAAGCATGATCTGATGTCTTGTCCTATGTGAGATAAGGAAAGTCAAACTGCATGTTTATTTGGGAAAAAAATGACAAAAAACCCCAAAACTGAAACAAACCAAAAAGAAAGAAAAAACTCAAGGGAGACTTTGTAGGAACAGTGAAGTACTGCATAAGTCCAGGCTTTCTCTCCTTTGCTTTCCTGCCAGCACCACTTCTTCCTGTTAGTTTGTTTTGTTAAGGTGCTTCAGGTCCTGCGTGGTCCTCAAGCTAAGCGGCGACCTCAAGTACTGCTCCTGTGTTCTTGCTTCCCCTCCCAAACCGTTCAGACCATCAGGCAGATGTTTCTCCCCTGGACCCACAGAGGAGGTGCACCTGTTTCCTTCAGCACTCATCTTCTTGGTACATTTGTTCATCCAGTTCCTGGGATTCAAGGTGCTCGAGGCGGTCTGTCCGGCCACTCATGATCTCATCTGGGGTCTTCATGAACCTGCAAAACAGAGAAACAAGTGCATTTCTCAGGGGTCTCAGCTCTTATCTTCATCAAGTTATTGAGACTCCTGAGCTCTACAGCTCCCAGTATAATCTTTGTTGTATCCTCCCAAAGCCTTAGTATTTTCCAGCTTCTCCCCAGGTGTCTTCCCTCCTCCATACCTTGAAAGGAAACAAAAAAGTCACCGGCATTTACCCCGGCTTTTTGAAAGTCCATATCTGAACCAAACCCCATAGTTTTTTCCAAAGAATGATATTTATTTCTTCTCCCTCATGTTGTTTGCTGTTGTCATGTCAGATGACAGCTTGGCCCAGGTACACTCGTGTGTGGTGTCTGGTGACAGAGACACAAAAGGTGTTTATGATCAGCATATTTCAAAGCACAAGCCTTTGCAAGGTGTGGGGAGGCACAGGGCTACTGGTTTGTGCAGGCCTGTGTGCAGGTGAGTGAGAAGAACATGAAACACGAAAGGAACACGGGGAAAAAGCCAAGGTCCAAGTCAGAACAAGTTCCAGGGAATGGAAAAAGCCCTGAAGGAAACAGGGAATGGAGAAAGCCCTGAAGGAAAAAGGTTTAGGGCTAGATTAGCCAAGTCTGTCTCTTCCTGTGTGCTTGTAAGCAAGTGTGACTGCAGTGAGGCAGCATTCTCTGTAATGAATGCCACAGCACCAGTGTCTCAAGGCAGTAAGTCTGCAGGGTGCTGGAGACAGAAACTGCCTCTGGGGAGGCATGGCAGCAGCAGGAAATGAGACAGGACATCCACCAGCCTGCAGTTTAAGTCTGCAATCTTGTTTTTTGCCAGGATGATTTTGTGTATTACTGCACAGAAGTAACACAGAAAGGCCCTGCTTTTTATTTTCAATTTAATGGTGTAGGAAGAGAGAGTGGCACAGGGATGAAACCCTGGCTTCAAGACAAATCGGTTTCTTAAGTCCCAAGCACTTCTGGAAAAATCAGGATGAAAGATGCTTATGCTGGAAGTGGTACAAAAATTTCACAGTCACTCATTAACAATGTTCTGGTTAACATGCAGTGCTATGAAATGTGTTAAATTTTAAGAGCTGATTTTATTTCAGGTTCGAGATATGCTCAGTATCTTTGCCCCAGTGAAAACAAAAACAGCCAACAGGAGCCTTGTTACTATCACTGACTCAGAATGCTCACTGCTAGTGCCTCTCAGCAAACACACAGCATAGCCTGGAACTAACCTTTGGCCATCCCTTCTAATTTTGGAAATCATGGGCATATATGCATTTAGGGGGGGAAAAAAGGGCTATGACTCACTGCTGTGTCACTGCTGGAAAAATGATGCTGCTACGAATGGTGTTACGGTGGTGAAAAACTCGTATGCAGGAGTGGTGAATCAGTGCCTGGCTACACACTGAAAATGCACCAAAGCCCACAGCCAGACTGTGCCCTGATTTAAACCCTGTGACCCTCTTGTTGATTTTGCATGACAAAGAAATCAAAAAAGAATGGTCCCACTGCCCTCCTTTCCATGTGGGGCATGGGCTGATGTGAGCTGCACTGCAGGACTTTGGCTATTCCGTCTCATCTGTGCTTGAAGCCACATCAAGGAAACCAAAGTGCAGGTATTTGCAATAGGATTTCACTACATTTAAAAACAAATAAACAAAAAAACCAAAACAAAACAAAAAACCCCAAAAAACAAAAAAAAAAAAACCAAAACAACCAAACAAAAAACCCAAACAAAACAAAAACAAAACCAAAAAAAACCAAAACCAAAAACAAACAAAAAAAACCACAAAAAACCCCACCAAAACAAAACAACCCAACCCAGAACTGCATGAAAATTAAGAAACACTATTTGTGACCTATTTTGTTGCAGAAGACACCCAGCCAACCTATTAGAAATCCTTTTCTGACTCCATCTTACTTAAAGCTCCACACAGATATCTGCACATGACAACTGCCTGCATGTTAAAGTCACATTTCCTATTATTTCTGTGCTTGTGAGGAATAGCCAAGAAAGGCACATTAATGACTTGATTTTTTGCAGCTGCTCTTTTTCTCTTCAGATATAAATAGGTCTAAGAAAACAACATCAAAAAGTTTTTATTGGGAATTGTGCAAAGAAATGTTTTGCTGATTTTTTTTCCCAGTTTCCAAGGGAGATGAAATTTATATAGCTCATGTTTTATGCTCTCTGGTGACCTTTGAATCTCTTGGTCAATTTGGCTAAGTCAGACAGAGGAACTGCGGTCTCCAAGGGCATTAAGTTACAATGGTTTTGAGAAAATAGGCAGCCTGGTTGAGAAGAGATGGACTCCTGTTTTGTGTATGCCCCCACTGAAGGGAATACTTCAAGAGAAGCACATTCACTATTCAGCATCAGGAATTCCCCCAATACAACGCAGTCTTCACACAAGGGCACAGAGATGCAGGGACCCTTGGTACTCATGGAACAACCTTGTTTTAACTTTCCACCAGAAAAAAAAGTTACTATTGAGCACTTGATTTTGCCCATGATTGCTTCTTTCCTTCACTCTCCTCCCCACATTTACGTTTCTTTCTAAGAGCTGATGTAAGCAAGTCATTCCACAGAACTCTTTACAGCCGAAGATAGTTCAGTGCTAATGCACTGTTAGCTATTTGAGAAAACAAATTGCAGTACTGCCTTCCTACTGTTATTTCCAAGCACACTTCCAAGCACACTGCTAGATCCAGCCACTGACAGCAAAGCAGTCTTTTGCCTGAGTTCAGTGCTCTGAGGGACAGACATGCACTAGGATTTTCTGGTGTTGTCTGAAGAGAACTGGAGTGCTTTCACTCTGTGCCACCTGCAATTAAGTTTGTACAAGTAGCTCCCTGCTTTTTTTTAATGCTGTCTCAGGTTCTATTTCCTAAATTCTTGGTTGTATCATCCAATCTGATGTGTTGGGTTTTATGAACAGCTCTTGCCACTCCCTCTCTTCCTTGAAGGCAGCACCAAAGATGTGGTCATCAAGTGCTTCTCTTCTGCAATGCCCTTGAGGAAATGCCTGATCCCTGCTCAGCTTTCAATGGCAGCTGTGTTTGAAAAGTCAGTTTGGAGTAGGTCTTCCAGCAGTTTGGCTGAATCATTTACCTAAGGTCTTAAACAATGGCACAGCCTGCATGAAGCAGTGAAAAGACTTCTATTGTCTCCACTGATCATTGAGACAGGCCTGTGTTTTTTTGTAAATTGGTGTGGCTGCCTTGAAAGCTGGGAAGCACTGCTCTAGACAGCTTTTACAAATGTATGGCCTGTGTTACAACTGTGGCAATGAGGTATCCCACACACAGTTCCACCCTCCATCCTCAAAAACTAATTGTCCATAGAAAGAAACAGCAAAGAAAGAAAATTACCTGAACAAAAGCCTTTGTCCTGGCTCCTTCCGGATAATATTTAGTTTGTAGTAGTGGCGTAGGGCTCTGGACATTTTCTCATAAGTCATATTTGTTCTGTTCTGTTTATTTCAAAAGAAAAAAAGGAAAAAAAGTGGTGGGATAATTCATTAAAACCTTCCAAAGTCCCAAAACGAGTTGCAGAACAATCACAGCTACCTAAAGTAACCAAGACAGTTCAAGAAATTACATGTACCATTTTCTGATATTTGCAGGCCCGTTCTGCCCCCACAGCCCTCATCACCAAAGTTTTGTGGGTCTCTTTTCACTCAGGACAATTTAAGCAAGGAGTCTAACAAGAATTCCAGGCAAGGTTTTTCTACAGATGGAACACAAGATAACAAAGGACTTAATTAACCTACAAGAGGAGACATTAGGTGGAGGGAGATGCTCATGCCAAGTGGGATGTGACAAGCTTGTTCTTAATGAAAACACCTTTTGTAAAACCTGGGAGTAGTGGCTAATAGGCTGAATCTGTCAGCAATCCCTGCTTGGAGCACTGTTTCTCTGGGATTCCCCTGCATTAACTAGGTAGTGCTCATAGAGCACTGTGGGGACTGACAGCCTGTTTCTCCTGTTGTTACACAGGTGTAAATCAAGAAGCCAGTTGGGCTGTACATCTGCTTCTGTGAAGGATCCTCCCCTTCATTCTGGCAGCTGTTGACCCCAAAGGCCATGGCTAGAGCACTGAGGTATACTGAAGTGTGAGATGATTAATTAAAACCCACCTAAGCCCCTAAAGGAGATGGCCCTGCTGAAGCTGAGTGTCACAAGGCAGAAGTGATGGGCACTGGCAGAGCTGTACGGGGGCAGCCCCTAAATTAGTGACTTGGAAGAGCAGGATCAGCCCCTTAGATAGTCTACATGAAGAGTATTTTTCTGGTCCAAGGAGCAGTGGTTGCTGTCTGGCACAGACTCCCAGCAGAAACACAACTGTGCTGGCAAAGCTGTGTGCATGAATGTAAAGCAGCCTCCTCACCATGGGAAAAAACACCGAACCAGTAGAAGCATGTTTTTGTTCTGGGAGCCTCCATGTCAGGGGTTTGGCTTCATCAAAGGAGACTGACCCACCCGCCTAAAATGCTCAGTAAGAGCAGACCCCCTCTTCTTGCCCTGACTACAATTAACTCTGCTAAGGGAAGACACATCAAGAGCTCCTGTGGTAATGAAACACTACCAGGGACAGTTTTCCCTGCAAAATCTACTCCTAACTGGGAACCTCACAGACACTGTGTGTGCTTCTTCTATTTCTTATATGCTTAAAGGCCACTGTGTTACCCAAGTGGCCAGTGGTCTGAAGGAGCTTCAGTTTTAGCACATCCAGCATGAGACACGATGGCATGACCCAATTAACATGCAGGCTGAGCAAGCTGGTAAGTTTAATAAAATTTCTATTAGGCCAGACCTCCAGCATGCTCAGAACCACGCAGGTGACAGCACAGCCCTCTGGTGTGTCAGCTACTCCTCCCAGTTTTGTGTTGTCTGACAATCTGTCCCATCATCCAGGTCATTAACAGACATACAGTACTGTCCCCAGAATCAATCCCTGTGGTAAAATGAGTAGCGACTGGATTTTGTGCCATTGATCACCATCTTTTCAGCCCAGCTCTACCTCACTGTATTCTTGTCTAAGTAACACTTAATTAGTCTGTCTTTGAAGCTGTTATGAGACAGTCTCAGAAGCCTTTCTAAAATCAAGATAAGCTATATCCACCATTCTCCCTGAATCCACTGAGCCAATCATTTTGTTGTAGATGGATATCACAGTGGTCAAACATGATTTCCCTTTTGTAAATCCATGCTGACTATTCATACATTCATATGAACATACTTACACACCTATACAGAAATATCTATACATAACTCAGCCCCGAACTGTAAAAATCAGTAACGACTTTCCAGAGAACAAAGCAGGAACTGCCCTCTTGGAAGGAAACATATAATCCTGCAGCATTTGGTGTCTGTCACAGGGCAGCATGTAGGATCTGGGAGTTGCTGCAGACAACACAGGAACTCAGAAAGCTCCTGCCCTATAGTATAGAGCTCCTTATAAACTACATCTCATCAGGATATCCTCAGCATCAGGTTTCAAGAAGAAATAAGATGCCTTAGGAGAGAAGGACTGTTAATTCTTGCTCTCCTTGTAATTTTATAATTACATGTATTTATAACTAAAAGCCTTTAAATCAAACCAACAAATTCTCTATATGAAGAATACGTTTTAGTGCTTCACGATGGATGCTTTGCATTTCTAATGTATGCAGAATAAAAGATTACAATTTTCCAGCCGTAATTTATATGCCATCCTTTCTTCTTTCCCCCCCCATTTAGAATTGAATCCTGTGATGCTACAAGAGGTGAAGTGCCACTGGAGGAAAACTGCATTGCTTCCTTACCTTGTGGTTTCCCCACAGACGGGCCAGCCCATTGGGATCCACTATCCGAAATATTTTGGATTCCTTATCTTCCCATCGGATGAAATTTTCGTACCGGCTGTCAGAAAGCAGCTGATAAACATAATCCCAAAGCAACCTACAGTCTGTGAAGAAAGAAACAAGAAAATAATTACTTTTCCTTTTTTTTCTTGGGATTAATTCTGGAAACTTTTTGGGTGGATGTGTAGTGAAAGGACAGTTGGGACCAGGGCTGAAACAGCTGCTGCAACCTGGAATGAAAATGGCTTAGCTGGTATTGAGTAATGTTTGCAAAATGGAATATACAGCCTCTTCTGGTGCATCCCAGTTCTCCTGACACTGACAGAGAATCTCCACCTCATCAAAAGCTGTGTGATGTGACCTGCTGGTCTTAGTTGTGTGTTTGTGGTTGTACTGAAGCACATAAAGCTCACATTGTTTGCCTTGATGCTGTTGCTGGCTGTTTTAGTGGACAAATCACAAATCCTGCAACCGCTCTCCCTGCTTGAAGCTGCCCCTTCCTGTGCTAACATGTGAGTCTAAAGCATAGGCAATATTACAGCTTTCCTTTGTAGACTCCACGTGACATAAAACTGACAGGTTCTCCCATTTTCAATTTGATTTTTTGTTTTACTTTTTAAAGTTCCTGAAAAGAAACAACACCTAAGTATTATAATTACTCGAGTGCTATTGAGAGGTTAAATACTTTCTATTTGGATAACTGAATTCAAATTTCCTCTTGGCAAACACTCCTTAGGTCACTAATTAAAGGTCTAACAGACACTTAAGTTTTAGTTTAGTGTTTTTCAGTTTCATGGCAGTCTCCTGAGACTGAGGAAGCCAAGAACTGAGCTGCTCCTACTTCCTGTTTGCAACGTGTGTGTGCAGCACAGAATAACTGAGAATATGGAATATGGAATGTGAACTGTATAGAGCTGGGGGTACTACTGCTGTCAGAAACAGCAGGGTTTTCACAGCTCAGCTATCCAGATTTCTAAGGTGGCTGTGGGGTTGCATTTTCCTTTAAAGCAAAGAGAAATGGCTTGTTAGAGTTGTTCAAGGGCTGGCAACCAAAGACATCCAGCTTCTAAATGCTAAAATGGATTCTTGTCAGTCTGTCTTTCTATTCCTGTCTGTCTGTCTGGGGCTGGCACATGTTACAATGGGGATGATGACATAGGAATATAAAATACTTTTTGAGAAAGGATATGAATAACACATTTAGTGAGCACACCTGAAATTGATAGAGATTTTAGAGTTATTTTCCCACTTTCAAACTGCAAAGAGTACTCTGACACCAGTACTATCTCTAAAACCAAAGCTTAGTTTGCCAGTGCCCTTGCTTAAGTCTCTCCTTGCCAGTCCTACAGAGAATAAAGAAGTTGGTTTTGAAGAGATGACATCTGGCAAAAATTGCGGGTTCCCATTATAGCTGAAAACTATCCTGATGGTCACCTCATCCATGACATCTACAACAAGATGAATGTGAAAGGCAAAAGACAAGATGTTTTGGTTGGAAAAAACTTCTTTTCATGAACATTTTTCACAGAAAAAACATTTTCCACAGAAAAATGTCCATCCCCATTTGAGACTTTTCTAGGTTTTGGTGTAAATAATGAAACCTGGGCGCACGTTTCCCTGGAGGGAAACTGAGTGAGAGGTCTGAAAACTAAATTTGAAAGCTACCACTTGAATTTCTGTCATCCTTCCTCTGACAAATTCACAAAACATAATTATTACATTGCCTTTCTGTCAATGTTTTTGCACACACACACACACACACACACACACACACACACACACACAAAAAGACACAAAATAAAAAAGCTTCTTTTCTGGACTTCATTTGTGATTCAAGACAAGGGAAATTATATTTCTCTTCTGGTTTGTGCCTTTAATACTGTGAGAGGTTTTCAGACAAAAGGGTATTAAGGCCATGCTTAAATGATTCTTTGACACATATGCAATTAATTCCAGAACTCTTTCAATGCAAGAAATTGATAGAAAATATCTTTTTTAGTACAAGAATCCTTGGGGTCAGCTGGTGGGATGGTGGTCCTGCAAAGGCCAGTCAATGTCAGACTCTGTCATATTCCTGAATGTTCAAACCAGGGCAGACAACCTCTAATTACAGCACCTTATAGGTCATATTTACAGTTCTGCAGAGATATGATTTACAGTCCTTTTTATTTTCACCTGATTATTTGCAATAGGCAATGTTATTTTTAATCTCTCTCTCTCACATTCAGACATACACCCTGGGCCCCCCTTCTGCACAAAAACCAAAGAAGCACACAAAAAAAATCAACCTGAGATGTCTAGGTAGAAACAAAAGAGAGCTTCAGATGCTGAGAAGAGGTAGGATTCAAATGCAGATTTAGATTTTTATTGTTCACTTAGTTTTTAGGATGGATTCAGGCTAAGCTTGAACATAAACACACCTCCAATGAGAAGAACTTAGACCTGCATCTTGAGATCTTCACAAGAAAAACCCTTACGTGATCAAGGGCCCCATCCCATATTCTCAACTGACTGAGCTGCTCAGACTTGCAGAGGTATTTAGTAGGCTGGTGGAATTTGCAAAAAACCCCAACCACCCAAGTATCTGAGACTGCTGTTTGCTTCAACAATAAAACTGAAAATCCTCAAAAACTCTGCTTGGTTCCTACCACTTAAAATTTTGATTTAAAACCATATGGCTGTCTATCGGAAAATTTAGATATACGACTCAGTTGCAGTAATTTACTGAGCATCATGGCAACTGTGGTAACTGTGTCTCAAGCAACTGCAAATAGGACATAAAAAGCATTAAATGCCAGTAGAAAAGATTCAGGGTCACTGTATTTCTTCTCCCCAGAGCTGAGAGCTCCGAGCACACAGTTGGATATCTTGAAGCAGCTGATGCTTTGCAGCACACTTTAGTTATGTATGAGCTCAGATTGCACAGGATCTAAAGCAGCTTGTCTTCCTTCTAGTTTCACTTGGGATACCTTTAGGAATTTGAGAATGAGCACTCAAGGGTTTTTTGCTTGTTTTTAACCACAAATGGTTGCCCTACGTATCTTTCTCCACAGATTGCACAGTAAAAAAATACAAGGTCCTGGAGGGACTGACAGAGGATCAGCAATTAAATAATCTACCAATAGAGACCATCTTTAATAGGACATTAGAGACAATGAGCTGAGGCTACCTGGTAATTCTTAGAGACTGTAATGAACTTGGATTACAGTAGAGCCTATTTGCAAGGCTGTGAAATTGGTCAAAACCCAAGAGGTAATGCTAGAAAATGCTTTTAAAAGGAGCTTCTATGCTAGGAGAAGAGGCACCTCCACAGAAGGCTGCTGGAGATGACAGACAACATGCTCAGGTACAAGGTGGGATTCTTGGGGCTGCCCTGCTGGGCCAGCAGTTGGATCCTTGTGGGTGTCTTCCAACTCAGGATGCTCTATGATTCTATGATACAGAAAATTGCATTCTCCAGGAAGGTCAAAAGTGTGATGTATATTTTTAGAAAGGACAGAGGAAATGGAGTGAAGGCCTTTTACGTGGATGGTTGTTTTGTACACGTCAATCACTTGTATGAGGAAAGTCTGCATGGTGTGGACAAAGAAATGACTCCATGAAGACTCAGTCTCTTCCTTGGCTATCAGAAGGCCTCCAAGGGAGCTGCTGCATGAGGGGACTTTCCACAGGGTGTGCGTTGACTAGTGAGTATAGCAAGAAAGCACATGGAATGTTGCTGAGGCCAAGCAAGTTTGAAAGTGTGGGAGATTCAATCGGGGAGTTGAATCAGGGCTGGTACCTAAACTCTTCGGGCATGCTGCAATTTCCTGCCTTTTGGCTAAAATAAGCTTACTTAGAAAGCAACCATGCCTCCCTAGCACAGGGAAACATCATTTCCCACTGGCACTCAAACTTCTTCTTTAAAGTGAACTCAGATGGTTGAACTTTGTACAGTCTGAGAGCTGGGACTGAGAGGCTTTAAGGTGATGTAGCTGGAGTGGGAAAGTGGTGAATGTTCCAGCAACGTGGAAAGGGCTCCTAAACACTGGCACTTCCATGCCCTACCATTTTCTCAGCTGTAATACTAAGCAAGTCTGAACTATGTAATTAGCTGGGAATTAGGGCAAACTGCAGCTTCAAGTGGAGAAGTATGGCTACAACTTTCCTCCTGCAGCTAATGCTTCTAGAGGGACTTTTATAGTTATGCACAAGGTAGTGATAAGGTGTAGAGTACTTAGCTGGTTCTCAAATTGTCTGCCATAAGCACTGCCCTACATGTGCAAGAGGCAGCAGTTTCTCAATTCTGCTAATAAAAAGCATGTTATTATTAATTTATTAGGGACAGTCTGAATACACACCTAAAGAATACAGGCATATAAATACGTACTAATAGCTATATGATAGTAATAAATATCCCTTAGAATTGAAATACCATCTCAGAATGATCTGTAAATTTAACATTATGGATCTTAGGTTCCTAGTACTTTGATATTCGTCCAGCCATTACAAATTACTTCTCCAGTGTCATTTGGCCAAGGTCATCTTCATGTTGCAGTAGTGAGAGGTCTCACATTTGTACTCCCTAGGACTAAATAATACTGTTAACAATACAGGCACATGCATGCTAAAGACCTCTTTTGTTCAGGATATAACATTCCCCTGCACCTAAATATTACTTGAAGCATATGCTGTATCTTAGCCCTCTACTGAGGGGTGAGATGAGGCCCATGGTGCAGAGCTGGTCCTCTTCATGTAGCAACTACCAAAACCCTCCCATAACCACAGAAATGTTTTGTGAGACCCACCCACATCTTCCACTGAAGAGCATTATATAAAACGTGTTTGATCTGGCTGATGACTGCCTTGGAACCCAACATAGCTCTACACAGGAAGAGATGCCAAAAGGAACATTGTCAGACTCCCTCTGACATCAGCTGAGGCCTTACCCCTTGCTGTGTAGGTTAGCCTAGAATCTCTCCAGCATGATATCATTTGACTTAAATGGTTCTGTGATTTCTACCAGCTGACAAGTTCTCCCAAGCTTGGCCCCCTTTATTTTACAAGGTGATTTGTGCTTCAGCTGCATTTGTTCAGAGAGAAGCAAACAATGGCTGTTTACAACTGAAACTAATGAACAGAGCCCTGGAAGTTCTCTGGCACTCCGGTTTCTTTAAGTACACCTGAAGTGTGTGTGAAGACAACATGGTGATGCTCACAGTGCCCAAATGATGAACTGATGCAATTCACAGTCACTGGAGCTGGGGAAGGGCCTTTGGTTCCAGAAGGTCTCTGACCTTAGGAATGCCACTGTCAGATTCCTGGGAATGGTCTGACTGGGGAGCTTCCTCAACAGACATGCTGAAGGAGCATTATGCTGTGTTGAGATACAATCCAGCCTTAAGACCTATCCATGACATACTCATTTTAGCAGACAAAACCAAAATAAAAAAGTAACCAAGTCTCATGGTTAAGGATTCAAATAGCTTTAAGCCTGGGAGAGCACTGATCGGTCCTGAGATGAAGCACCTTGCTCATCACTGTGTGTTAATCCATGTCCAGGTCACTGAGGGAAAATAGTTTTCTTTCTGTGAATGTTGCTGCTGGAAGCAGGATGGTAAGCTGGAACAGTAAAGCCAATGTTTTTTGTGGAGAAACCTCTTGACAGACAACTGTTTGTTCAGCTCAGTAAATTCAAGCTGGGGCTGAGTAAAGAGGTTGCCAGATCACACAATACAACAGTTGTATGTTGCTTCTGTCTTGTACCCAAACGTTGAGTGGGAGATCAGGCAGAAGGAGAGCAGAAACCTGAGACTGTCATGCTGCTAACAGTTGTGCTGCGAGGCTGTAAAAGTAACACAGCAAGATGAGCCCAAGCTCCGTCTTTGGCAATAAAAAAATTGTACAGGGAAGGAGAATCCAACTGTGGTTGTAGAAAAGAGCACACTGAAATCACACGAATATGTAATAAATGGGTCACAGACCATTTGATAGATTAAGACTTTGAAAGGTAAAGACTGTTGTATTAAAAACAGTCTTTTTTTCTTCCTGTCCTCCTCTTCTGCTACATCCCACCATCCCCACCAAATAGATGGGCATTTTCAGTATCATCTTCAAGTGCTGTTCTTTTTCTGCTCCACCACAATGGTAGAAAAGACTCCTGCTACAGAAACCTGTCTCTGATTCTCCTGTGGCTTTTCCTCAGCTTTACTGCTCATGAAAGGCAATGACTGGAAAAGAAATTCAACCTCTGCCAGTTCACATGCACTTCTTAAAAAACATCTCACAGCCTCTTTGACATCAGAAAACTGGCCAAACACATTAATGATGAGAATTTAACAATTAAGAAGGATGTTTTACCTTAAGAATTGTACTTTAGAGAAGCTGGCAAAAGCAGGAATGACTAATGCAGCAAAGGAATTCCCAGCAAGGGTAGTAATTTTTAACCCCAAAATGTGAGAATCCCCACTATCTTCAGATAGTTCAGTCTTAGGTTTAGACTTCTGTTTTTTTCCAAGAGCAGAAAATCATTGTCTGTAATAGACTGCTCCCTATGAACCTCACTTCTGTGTTCTCCCAAAAAGCCCAAAGCACTGTGGGAGATGTTACATGGCTGGAGAACACAGCATGTTCCCTGAAGGGACTTCATAAGCCATAAACTGGTGACTTCTGATGGGTCTCTTGTCAAAAACTGAGATGTGACCTCCCCTTCTTGGGGATAAAACTCCACATTGAGACAGGGTCAAACTTTCCCTTCCCTTCCCTTCCCTTCCCTTCCCTTCCCTTCCCTTCCCTTCCCTTCCCTTCCCTTCCCTTCCCTTCCCTTCCCTTCCCTTCCCTTCCCTTCCCTTCCCTTCCCTTCCCTTCCCTTCCCTTCCCTTCCCTTCCCTTCCCTTCCCTTCCCTTCCCGGAGATGGAAAACAGCCTTACCAGTTTAATGGTTTGCATTTGAATTAACATAAACTGATGTGTGCCACTTTTAAGTGATTGGTATTAAAGCCAGACTTAAATAGGCCTGTCTCTGGAGACAGTGAAGTGTAGTGTCAACACCGTAAACAAACAGTGTGCTCTCCTGGCTTAACTAAGAGGATTCAAAGTGATCCAAGTTTCCTTTGCAGAAGAAAATCTGAATTACCGAAACAACTCTAGCCTGAAGGAAGTGCGCAGTATACAGGGAAAATAAAGGACCTGTTTTCATTAAAAGGCAAGTTTCTTAAAAGAGAGTGTAACATCCTGCTGACCCCAGTGGATGCTTAAGGTACTCTGAACCCACTTATCTGTCTAGTCATGGGATGTAAATGGGTGCTGCAGTTACAGTAATGAGAAAAATTAAATCTAAATGACTAAGCTTTCCTGTGGCTTGGTCAGTCCTGGCTTCTGAATACACCTGAATAAGCCCTGACTGCAATTTCTGCTCCTGTAACTGTGCAGTGAGAATGGAGACAGCTGTGAAGCAAGACACTTCACAGAAAATCTACAATCACCTAGCCAAGCTATTGCTATTCAGCCATTGTTTGAGCTTGAGTGTCATTAGCTAAATTGGCAGGGAAGGCTCACTTTAATGCTGAAATTAATTGTTAATGCCACATAAGAAGACTCTCAAGGTTATAATGAAAACTCCTATGAATATGAGCTCTATGAGCTTGACCCTCATCCACACTTCAGTCTCTCCAGAAGTCTGGTTTTCCAGAGGGGCTCCAAGAGACATGGCATGTAGAGTGGAAATGTAGAAGTGTACATGATTGCAAGAGCAAGTGATGAAACAAGGCCAGTGACACTGTCATATCCAAATGGGAGTGACAGGCCAGCATTACACCAGGATTTTCATGTTCTTGCAAGGCTCTTATCTGTCAGCATGAGCTGCTGCCCTACAGGAAGATCAGCTCCCTGGAAAACAGATACTGAACCCTTACCACTTACAACTTAGAACTGCCAAAGTGAACCACTGTTTTGGCTTTCTCTAGGTTGCCGGTCTGTAACTTGAAATTGCTCAGCTGCTGTGACCATCTTGTCAAAGCCGCCCCCCAAAGTCTGCGTGCCACCAAATCCCCACCAGCCACTTCTATGCTGTCAAATCCTGCTGGGTTCCTAACTCATGACAGTGGAGAAGACAGCCTTGGCAGTCCTAGGTGGGTACACAGGTAGACTCCTATGGTATTAGCAATACTATATCTGTCCTTAAGATGTATGTTTGATACACCCCAGATGTGGTTTGCCCTCCTGGTTGTCAGGGCACACTTCTGACTTCTGCTAAGCCTGGTGTTGACTAGCATCCCTAGACCCCACCTCTGCAGGGATGCTCCCCAGACATTTCTCTCCCCATTTATTTTTGTGCCCAGCACTGCCCCACCCAAGATGCAGAATCTATCAGTTGGACTTGTCAGATTTCATCCCACTGATCAGAGCCCAATGCTCCAATCTATACAGACCCCTCTCTAAGGCATCTTGTCCCTCAAGAGAGTCAACAGCAAATCACCAGTTTGGTACCATTAGTAAAACTGCTAAAGGTGCATTCAATTTCTGCATCCAGATTGCTGATAAATAAATTGATCAGGACTGTCCCTAGAACTGAGCCCTGTGGAACAGCCCTGTGAACACTGCCAGCCAGATGTGACTCCATGCACTACAGCCCTCTGAGCCTTGCCTTTAAGACAGTTCTTTACCCAGTGCACTGGGAACCTGCTCATCCCACAGCCATGCAACTCGATCCTGCTGTGAAGGGTAGTACGAAAAACCTCCCTAAAATTCAGAACAACTATATCCACCAGCTTCCCTCAATCCACTAGATGGGTGATCTTAATGTACCAAGATAGCAAATTAGTTAAATGGGATTTACTTTTGTGGTTGACTATGCTTGATGTCTGCATTATTCTTTAAATACCTTACAATAGTACCCAGTATTAACTTTTTTTTTTTTTCCAGCCCTTCTGTGAGGGCTAATGGTATCAGTTACAAAACCTGTAACTTCTAAGTTGTGCTTCAGTGCTGGTGTTTACCGTCTTCACTACAGAGGCATAATTGTTCTTTGCCTCCTTTCCCACCCTCCCTCCCTACCATCCAGCACATGCCATTGCATAGTAACTGTACCTGTACAACTATTCTGTACAGAAAGAAAAACAAACTAATGTGTTGTAACACATTATAAACTAATGTGATGCATTTGCACAAAGGATTTTGCTCTGGTGTATGACTTCAAAAAACTCAAAAGATCATCCTACAACATGACACAGTTGTAAATGTTCCATGGACATATCTGGAGCAGACGTGGGCACTGGGGTGCTGGTCCTGGTAGTTAAGTAGTGAGGAGACACTGCTGAGGTGCAGTGGTTCAAAGTTTGGTGTCTTTTGATGTTTGAGCTCTAAATGTCTGTTGTTACAAATCTGACAGCTCAATCAGCTGCGTTTTTCTTATCCTCATTTTAAAGGCTTCCAGCCCCACTCCAAAGTATAAACAGAAAAAAGTACCAGTTGATTTGCACTTCTTTAAAGCACTGCATTTGTGAAAGGGGTATTCCACTGTCCCCTCCTGTCTTTTCCCCTCCTACACAAGTAATTCTTTCAAACAAGGAGGGGACTCCATGATTCCTCCAAACTCTGTTCCCACACAAAGCAGTCAAACCCCTTTGGAAGACCTCCCCATGCTCAGAGCCTACGCCCATCCCAAGAGCTGTTTTGTAGATTTTAGTAGAATGTGAGTCATTCATAGCTGATGTGCTCTTACCATGGGACTGCATTTTTGGTTTCGGCCATCAGACTGTTTTTACTGAGATGTCACTTTCACATGCCTCGCCACAGATCCATGGGGTTCATACTACGCCCCTGTACTCTCAGGATGTGTGGCACACTGAGAGGCTGACGTAAACCAGGAGCAAGTCTGGAGGTAGCTCTCTGTCACGACTTTGGCAGGCTAAGAATCTTGTCTATCCTCATTCCAACAGCAGTCAATGGCTTTATGGGCCTAACCAGTACAGTGGTAGACAATGTGCCTTCCAACAGTTTCAACATTGCCTGGCTTTTCCTCAGACTCCTGAAGGGGAAGAAAAAAGTCGGGCAGCTCAGGAAGTCAGATACAGAGCAGTTGCTAAGGTAACCCAGCTGATAAGAGCAGCAGGCCTATAGATAACACCAGGCACAGAACTCACCTGCCTTTAGATTTCAGCATGCTGTGGATTAATGAACAAGTTTCAGTCCCAGACTTGGTACAGAAAAAGATACTAGGAGCTGGAAATCTCAGAGACCTGATTAGCAATGTATTTCCCCTCACAAGAAATATCCAGAATTGTATTAGTGAGTTTTAAGTGACTGAATCGAAAGTGGGCTAAATACCACAATGTCATTAGCTTACTTTGGATGTTTCTAAGACAACCTCTATGTGATAAAGGTTAGGATGAAACCAACCCTGTTATAGTTGGATAGTCCCATGACTGCCTCTTGCACTCTGGGGAAGTACCCTTTACAAGATATCAAAGCCCTAAAATGCTTGATAACAAAACCTTCGCAGTCAGAAGTTCATGGGGAGTAGAATTTCCAGTCTGCAGAAGGGCGAATTTGAGGTGCCCCTCTTGATTTAAACTGCAATTTCATTTAAAAAAATAAAAATAATAATGATAATAAAAGAAGGTACTATTTTCACCCCCCAGAGATATTCTTGGAGACGGTTTGTGGGGAACCAAGATCAACTACTGAAAAAAATTCAGAGCTAAAAGTAAGCCATATACAGAACGCCTGCTTGCTAGAGTCCAAATTAGGATCTGACTACCAAAAGTGTTGTTGCTTTGAATTAGCAGTTCCAGTAAGGAAAACTCTCCATTACACTGCTCTGCTGAACTCCCCTTTTGAGGTACTTTTAATATTTTCACATGCTGTTAATTAGATGACTACTGATGCCTGAATTACTTAGTGTATCCCTTGCCTTGTGTCTTTACAGGGGATGCAAACCTGCTTCTTGGTCATCTCAACACGATGACCTCCAGTTCTCCAGACAAAGTTACACAAAAGACTTGCGCATATTGTGTTGAGAAGATAGCTAACCATAATTTTCAAAATCAACTCTAGCCAATGATGAATAATATATGTAACCTTAGTGAGTAGTATAAAGATGCTTTATGCCTCTGGCTTTACTAGAAAAGTGTTAATTGGCCATAGATGAAAAGATAATAAGACCTTCAACTTGAAATCCTTTGCTGTAAAAGAGAAAGTGCGTTACCAGTAAAGTTAATATTTTGAAAAATGGTATTACATAAAAAGGTAGGAAAGATTAGTCACCCAGTGCAGAGAGGTTATTATTTTGTCTGACAGAAAGTCCAGAGCTGTATTGATCGACCTCCTGAAAAGAGAGTTATTTGTTTACAGCAGCAAGCAAAAACACTGTTTTCTTTCTCAGCACCAACTAATTGCATGCTGCATTTAAAAACACACTCAATCTACAAGTAAACAAATTCATAAGGCTGTGAGGTGTCTTAAGTCCAAGGAAAATTCTTTCAATAATATAAAACATCTGAGCTGGGAACAGAAGATGTTCTGGAGCAAAGCCTAAGGTTTCAATCAGCAGCCTACCAGGCTTCCCTAGTAGTTCCTCATCACCATCTCCCCTTAACCACATGCAAGTGGTTAAGCCATGGGAAGTCAAGGTTCTTCTCACTAGTGTAAACAGTTGAGTACTTACCTCTGGCACTGGATTATTGCTAAATCTTTTCATTGCCCAACCAGTCATCCTCATCAAGAAAATTAAAGTAATGCCAGTGATTTCTAAAAAGCCCCTTTAAAGAATGTATCTTTATATATTTATGTATTGATGTACATTTGCAGTCTAACAGCCATGTCTCACACCTGTCATGGCCTCCCTCACACTAAAATGGTGAACATGGTTGGTCAAGCACCTCCATGCTAAACTATGGCAGTAAAGGTAAGGACACTGAGATGAAAAATACATTTATGATGACGTACAAAAGAAGTGAAGTCACTTATTGGCAAGAGCTGTGAGATGGGTGGGAAGCAGATAGAAAAGTACTTTCTTTCTAGGGACCCAAGTATGCTGTCATTGAATTCAACAGCTCCAGTGAAGTTGACTTCAGGCATGAAGCACAGACTCTCTGAATTTTTGGTAGTAACCCAGCTTTTATCACCTTTAAATTAGCTGTGAGCTCTTTAGAGGGTGGGTCTACAGTTCAGGGGCCATTACAATCCAACCAGAGGAGCAGTTGCTTGTGCCTGTACAGCAAACAAGGCATATGAGATTTTACAATTAAAGGACTTGGGCACTGATACAAGTATGCTGGCCAATTTATCAGCAGAAATCTAATCAATCTAACCATGAGCTCTGTAATTCCCCAACCCTGGGCCATAAAACACTGCCCTCATCTGAACCAAATACCTGAACACACTCCAGGTTTTTCTGGCATGAAATAATTAACCAGCTATTTTAGGTATGCCACCTTTGCTTGTGGGTCTCAGCAAAGCCATGGGCCTGCAAGTGAAAGCACCAAAGTCTGCAGGTATAGCCTTTGGATAATGTTTTTGGCTACACATACTTGCCAAGCAACTGTGTTAGGCCCAGAGTTCCAAGGGCTTGGGCTCTGTTGCCCTGCAAACAACATAAGGATAGAAAATCATGAGAATTACTGGGGCTGGTATCACTGGACCCACTGCACAATGTGCAGAAACCAAAGGTTCCCAGCTATGTAAGAAAATTCCTGAGTTTAAAGTAAAAAATTTACACCACCACATACTCTCTGTATTTTTTCTTACATTAACTTCAGACGAGGGTTTATTCTTAAAGAATGTTTTCCTACAGAAAATTAAAATTAACTGATCTTGATCTCCTAACAACACTTTGTGGGAAGGAAATCTCCAGTGATGCAACCAGTAGGGCATTTTCTCTGCCATAACTTGAAGTATATTTATTAATTTGCTGGGAATTTGGTGGGTAATAAAAATCAAAAGGAGAGAGACAAATGTCAGCCAGGCAAAACTTTCAAAGGCTTAATTTCTGTAACTCATCTTTCTGTTAGTGAAAGGATCATGGTCCTTGCTTGTGCTTGATCTTGACTAGATGGTAAGGTAAGTACTTTTGGAATTTAAAGCAGCAAATCTTAAGAAAATAGAAAATCTTCATTAAAGCTGAGTCAGCATAACATCTGTGACAAATTTAAGGCATGTAAGGACAAAAAAGAACAAGGTGTTTGTAGCTCTGTGGACATCTGTAATACCCCACAGGAGCTGGGGATCACATTAGGTCACTGCTGACACAACTGCATGGAATCTTTCTGGGTGTGGTGTGCATTTACATCTCTCAAAAGAAACTGGTTACTGGGGAGCCAATGTATTTCTGAAGTAGTTGGACTCCCCTTCCCCCCTCCCTATTTACAACTCCCTTTGGAGTACAAGAAACATTTTCTGTAACCTCAGCCTTCTGATTCAGCTCTTGTGATGTCAGTTATTTACGATAACAAAAGTGAGACAATGCCTGTGGTTTGTGGGGGACAAAGCCAACTTTGTTCCTGTAAAAAGGGACAATCCTGATGTGAGAAGCCCAGGAAAGGCTATGAAGTAGGACTCCAAGATGGTATTTCATTAGTCCTGCCAGCTTCCTAATGGGCTTGACACTGCATTATTTCAAAGGCCACTGACAGAGCGTTTCTTCCTTTTCATAGGATTGGACTAGATGTGACTAGAACTCTTGGAAAACTCTCTCTTTGCAGAACAAGGCTTCAGAGATAGGTATCTTGGGAAATTAATGGATTGCTAGTAGGTGGAGAGGCAGCAAATGTCAGGATGCAAATGTTTCAATACCAATTACACATTCTGTGGTTACAGGCAAGTCATTCTGCACCTCTACTTACCTGTCATGAAACTTGTTTATTAACATTGCACTGTGTAAGCCACAGATGTAGTGAAACTTGCAGAATGCCAGTAAACTCTTGATGTCACAGAGTAGCAAAAGGAAAGAAGAAACTCCTAAAACAAAGCATGGTTAGTTATGAATGAAGAGCATCCACTTTGGTGTAGCCTAGAGAATGTCCCTTACCTGCTATCCTGCCGATTGGCATTGCGTGGTCCTCGGGAGGGGAGACAGACACCATGATGTGGTTCATATAAGCTAACTCTTCTCGGTGGGACAGGTTGATGGGCTTGACCTCCCTGTGCAGCCCATCCTCGGACAACCTCGGTGGTTTGAAATCGGAGTGCCTGGGGTTCAGTATCAAAGGATGCATGATAGGGCTGGGCATCAGCTGGATGACCCTGGTGTTCTCCTGGCGAGGGCTGGAGGGCTTCTGGAGCATCTCCAAAGGAGGTGGGCAGTGGTTGTTTTCTATTGGGGACACTGAGAGAGGATAGGGCTCCTGCTGGTTGTTCTCATGCTGGTGCCTTGTCCCTGGCACCCTGTCAGCTGGGGACAGGCGACGGAAGGCGTTGTCCATGGGGGACTTCAGTGGCCGCTGGTCGGGGTCTGGCGATGGACGGTGGTTGTTGGTGATGGGTGACCGCGAGCGATGCAACAGTTCAATGGTTGGGGGGTTGTGGTGGACTGCTTCTGCAGATGGTCTCGAAGGTCTCTGCACAAAGCTATCTGTGGAGAAAAAAGAAGTCCCCAAAATACAGACTGTCTATATTGTGATCACAGTATAGGATCTATTGCTGACAGCTTGCAAGTGTTTTTTATTTGTGTAACCTACAGATGCCCAGAAAAGTACTGCATAAATGCAGATAGTTATTATTTCTACAGAGAATGAAAACAGTGAAAACAATCTCTCTCCTCCACCACCACCATGTAACAACAGTTCATTGGGAAACACACTAAGAGAAATGCCATTTTGAGAAGCTGACAGAACACTTGTGAAGAAAGTAAGATCTGATTTAACTGTTCTGTGTTTCTGCACAATTTTTTTTTAAAATTACCTCCTGCCATTCATGTCTCTCTGTGTCATTCCTCTTTACTACCATGATGAGCACTGTAAGGTAGAAGGGAAAGAAAAAAAGGGGAAATGTCTTCAGGAAAATACTGGGTATTAAGTTTTAGATGGTAGAGGCTTAGGTCAAGGTAGAGAATAACTGAGTCTGAAATATGAACTGTGTTGTTTAAAAAAACCCTACTGGTAGGAAGCTCTTTATGGAACTCTACATTTTATCCCTGCCTTAATTTTAAGAGCATGTTACATCTTCATAAGGATATTTTAATCTTCTTTTATTTAGTCTGTGGTGTCTGCTGATGGATTGTCCCACATAAACAGTTACAGGTCTTCAGCAGGAGGACTTCTAGCACTACTTTTGCATGAACACACTTTCCCAGCTGTGATACTTAAAATAGTAAGGAGATAAACCACTAACAATCCTCTCACAAAATTAAAATTTTTGCCAGTGCAAACTTTCAGGTTAGCTAAGGCCATCAATTTTGACTTGAGAAACTACTGACAAAGAGGAAAGTACCACCAGAGCTACAGTGACTAACAGGATTTTATCAGAAAAACAAAGATCAAATTTCAGTGCTGTTTGTTGAAAGCCTTGGGTGATGACAGAAGGAAACTTCTGGGTACGTGTCAACAACTGAAACAAGTAGCTGCCTATTTGAGGCTGCCTGTTTGTTCACTCCATTTTCTCTGAACACTAAATGATTCTCTTTCTCTCTTGCCAAGGTAGTGATACCTGTTTGAAGACCCTGTTGAGGTGAAGACTCAAGGGTTCCTGCTCCTTTGGAACCCAGGCAGGCATCAGGAGACGGATCAGCATATACCCAGGGAAAGGCCTGAATAGGAAAAGCTCAAGTCCTGAGAAAATGTAGTGCCAGGCAGTGACATAGCAGCTGCACAAGAACGTTTAAGTCTACAGGAAAACCTAGAATTTCAGGCAGAACCTACATTGCTCTAGAATACTTATTAAACACACCTGTGGCCCCAGACAAGAAAAATGCATTTGTAGGGCTATTCAAGATACTAACAATGGAACAGCTGGAGAACATGAAACTCCAGAGCTATATACTGTTCTTGGTTAAACCCAAACAGTTTAAAATACAATCTGACCAGCTAATGTGGGATAGCCCAAATGAAGACCAAAGAGGAAAAATTTACAACTGTACCCACCTCTGTGGCTGTTTTTCCTTAAAGTCTCCTTTCTTTGTCACAACAGAAAGAAAATCAACTCCCAAATTTTACTCAGTGTCCTATCTTCTACAGACCATCCACCCCCATCACTGTACATTCAAATGCATTGTGCTCTTTCTAGCCTGTAAATATAGACCAGAATATTGTGTTGTTTGTCATATTTATTTAATGCCTTGGCTGAAGGGAGCACTACCTTTAAAGTAGAAAGGAATGCCCTGCTGTGCTTTTCATCAAGTTCTCTGCAAACATTAGTTGGCTCTGACAAACTCCAAACAGAGGTGGTCCTACCTGTCTTCCAAACCATGGTGAAACTGAACCTGGACAGAGGAGACAGAAAGTAGAGACCAAGGGACTCTCGGAAAAGCAGGAAGAGGAAACACCACAAATGCATACACACTAGTGGTTCACTTTCCTTCAGTATCTTTTTCTCAAAAGTACTCAATAAAAGAATCCCCTCATGGCCAAAGATGCTGTTTGCCATAAACCAACTCCAACTCAGCTCCAAGCAGGACTGCCACAAATGACCCTGAACAGAATAAAATCCTCATCACATTCATTCCTTAGTACATCTGGTGATTGTAAGTTGAGCACATATGGTAAATAATTTCAGGCAACACTAGATTCACTCTGGCTCTTCATTCCAAATGAGATACACTCTTCTTGAAGACAAAGCTGTGAAAGGAAATTCACCTCCCAAGAAATTTGCTGACCTATCCATATAGGGATGGGTGGGGTTCCATTACTCTGGGAGTGAGCAATTGCTGGCGTGACAGTCCCAAAGATTGGCACTCTCTGTTTACACATGAAAGAAGTGCAGGGAATGACAGTGTAAGCTTCCTGCATGGCATGCCATCAAATGACTCAGAGCTCCGTCAGAAGGACCACTGGAGATGAAGGCAATTCACTTTCCATTGCTCATCCCTCTGCAGGGACAGAGCTCATTCCAAGCCAATATCCTGAAGTGCAGTGCAGTCAATTGATTTCAAACAGCCAAACCCCCTTTGTCTAAGCCTAGTAAGAAACCACTAGATGGAAAGCATTTAAAAGCAGGATCATAAGTATAATCCATTAGGAAATAGGCGAAAGAGACAGAAAATGGAAAAGATCACTGGAGTAAGGAGAGATTGTAATAAAGATACATCACCTGTGAAGCTTAACCACTCAAAACAATGCCAGGGTAAAACCTGTCCCCTCTGTCACAGTTTGTGAGTTAGCCAGGGTTAAGTTCTGCTCCTCACGTTCATTCTCTTTTTTTAAGTAAGTTGTATTTCGCTGAGGGAAAATGAAAACTCAATTGTGCTAGTTTCTCCCAAGTGACTTTGTGAAACAGAAGGAAGAAGTAATACCAAAATAAAAAAATTAACCTGCCTGTAACATTCTGGCATAGAGATTTTTTGACAACTCAGTCTTGTGGCAGGCAAGCTGTAGTTTCTTTTGCTTATTTTGAAGTTCCTCTCACAGGAAACCAAGACTTAATTTTTGTCATTATAAAGAGAAGTTCTAAGTAATAGCACAGAGTTCTCTAAACAAAAACAGTGCTGCTGTCAGCAGCCAGATATTGTAAGGAAGAAATCTAAGTTTTTTCTTTATCACTAGATTGTAAGAGATATATTTTTTAAATGACACACATGAAAGGCCAACTGATCATGCTTGCAAAATCCTCTCTGACTAGTCAAAGTTGCTCCATACATTAAATGCAGTAATGTCTGAGAGGGCAGCTAGTATTTCTTTTTAAAATTTAGAATGAGAACACTCGTGAGTGTAGGCCAAGCTTGAGGATAAGACTGAGCTTTTACTAATGCTCTGAATACAGCAGGCAACTGTCTCTTGCACAGCTCAGCCAAGTGAACCTCATCCTGACCTGCAGCACCCTCATCTAACCTGGAATATCTACAAAGCTGTGTGAAAACACTGTGAAGTGTTTATTCCACCTGCTGCTGTGCTGCTGTTGGCTTAGTCTCAAGAGTTTAGCTGGTGCCATTTGACTCTGGCTACCTCAGACTGGCCACAGGCAACTTGTACAGGTCTGACAGCACCCCTGAATCTTCTCTTGCAATCCCATGTTTAATCTTGAAATAGATTCATATCAAATAGAATTAGCACACCTTTTCTCCAATCAGCAGAGACCAGGGTGACATCCTAACTCACTTATATTCTCTTCTCCTGTTTATTCAAAAAAGAAGTAACTCTTTTTCCTAGATTTTAAAATTGAAAATTAAATTCATTTTTAATTGAAAAAAATGAATTCTGCCTGATGCTGTCATGGAAAGGACCACTGAAAAAGCTTAAGTTTTATATTTTTCTATTATATACCCAAGAAATCCAAGAAGTACTTCAGTATATGTATTTTTAAGAATTAAAACCTCAAATTTCCAGTGAAAAGAAGCACACTTTCATTTTGCAGTAGCCCAATTATGCAATTCCACAAACTTAGCTATTCTTTTTTCATCACCTCTGACAGTCATGGTATGTGTGCACACCAGTAAATCTAAACAAGTAATTCTGATAGGAAAAACCAGAGAAACCCTGCAGAAGCCCACTTCTCTCACCAGGAATTGCTCAACCAGCCCAACAGCTGAGCAATATGATAGGCACAGTGCCAGGAACTTCTGGCATGATGTTCTGACAGACTCAGCTGAAGTGACTGGGAGCTGGATATTCCCCTCTGAGGCTGCCTGCCCTTGCTCTGCCAGTGACTGCGTTCAGCTGCATCTCTGGGATGCTAAAAGTCCATGGAGCAACTTTGTCTGCCTAAACGGGTATGAGGAGAAATGAATCAATAGGTTCAATAAAACATTCTGCTTTTTAATCTGTATCTGACATAGCTTTTAAAGGTGTTTTGGAAACAGAATAAAATAATAGAAGATAAATGGAGAAGGGCTTGTTGACTCACTAAACCATTTGATTGTTCCGAAGCTAGGGAGACAGAGGGAGGAGAGCAGCTTTATCTGACTTTGGAGCAAGAAAACTACATAATTCCTACTTGCCTCTGTAATGGCAGCTTCTGTAAGAATGAGACAGAGTTACCTTCATCATGATTCTGGTGCAATATGACCTCTGGCTGAGCATGGATAGAGTTCCCAGGGTGGAAGAAAGGTGTGAAGAGCATATGAGCTTTTCTTTGCTTCAGGATATGCTGAAGGAGTTCATACAAAACATCACCTGAAAGACAAACAGCAGGAAAAAGGAAATGAAAATGTACATAACTGATGAGAAGACTCATTTAGCCATCTGATGCACGAATCCATGGCTCCTGGGTGCTATTTTCAGACCCAAAAATGCTAGCAGTAAAATCCTGCACTTCACTGCTATGCAAAGTTCTCCTCTAAAAGGAAAAAAAAAGGCACATCACACCTCTGAGTGTGACTGTGGCAAAACAAAATGACATTCCCTGGCATCACAATTGCTGTATCTTTCCTTAACAGAACATAACACCGCAGTATCCAGGAGACCAGAGGACTACTTATTTAGTGCCTTTTATAAATTACATCTTTAATGGATGACCCTATTCCAACATCTACATGAAATACATAAGGTCCTTATGCATTTGTCTGGTGTAACTGGCTGCACATTTCAGAGTGAAATTGCACATCACAGGATAGGAAGTCTCTTGACTTTTCATTCTGCCTGCTCTTTTGGTTGTCACTGCTCGTATTATAGAGGAACAGGCTATATCAACTACATATTATTTGAAAACAAAGTTAGTGAAGTTTCACTTAGGAAACTGTAGATTTTCTGGGAGAGTCTTCTCAAACATGGGGGTTTTTTAGTAGTTGTTTCTATGCAATTGTAAGCTGTGCACCATTTGTCCCTTGTCTCTGTAAACTGCCAGTATTCTAATTTGTGGGCAACTTGAATTTCTCAGTGTGAAACAGTTAAAGCATACTGTTTTTCATAGTTCAGCTTCCTTTATTTTTAATATCTAGGCTGCTTTTACTGTCTCAGCAGTGACTTTAGGGCATTTTTAAAAGGTGACTGCAATACCTGAAAACCTAATTAAAAATAAAGCCTTGAGCATCCAGTTACACGAAAGTCTAAAAAGTGATTTTACCACATAATTTCCATCACTGAATGCAACAGTGGCATAATCATAAATAACTAGTGCTGTAACACTTCAAGCAATAAGGAAACAAATTTCTACTTCTTTTGATTGGCCAGACAGACTAGTGAGAACATCCATAAAGCTGTCTGCATTTTGGTTGTTTTTTACTTAATGAAATAGCTGAGACTTCTGCATCACCCAGGTGCAGCAATGTTAAGATGGTGGAAAACGTTCCATACTCCCTACCTCCTCTGCTGCCTCCCTTCCCTGGGCAGCCCTGAAGAGAACAGCTGTGGGGCTGTAAGCCCCCTTCTTGGCAAGACTGTGGGAGTAGATGCCCTTCTCCTGCTTTAACCATGAGGGGAAATGATACAGCTTTCGTGTGGCTTTGGTCTGGAAAAATTTAATGCCTCTGTGGCAAACATTATTTCACAGTTCTTAAATTTCATGTACAGTTAATTCTGGGAAATGTTGAGGTAATGTCCCTTTACCTACACTTACCTAAATTTTTAGGAACTGACTCAGATACCCTCCACAAGTTTTATTATCAGTGTATCAGTATACCTGGAGGGCAGGAAGAGACAAAAATGCAAGGGAGGAGGCCTTTAGCTGGGTTATTTTGTTCCAAATTCAGTTTAACCTTCTGAATAAAGTGAGATTTTCCAAGTCAGAGGTTCTTCTCTTCTCTATTTCCAGCCTAGAAACATTTTTAATCCTGCTTATTTCAAGTGCCCTCACAGCACACAAGGGGAAGAATGGGAACATAACTTGCAGGCAGGAAGGGGAGTTGCAGACAACATACATAAAGGTGTCCCTTGCAGACCTTGCCCACATCCCTGCTTTCAATACTCCTTGTGCTTCAAACAGGGCTAATTTTTCCACTCCAAGCGGGGTACCAGGAAAAAAAAAAAAAGACATTAGTTCTCACTAACATCTTACAGTGACAACAGACATTGATGTTAGGGCTCATCTTCCATACAAAATTAGACCTGGACTTAAAGCACATGTTTTAAAAACTTTATATACAGTAAACATAAGCAAGAGTTTATGAGGCAGACTCTGCAGGAGGATGGTCAGGGAGAGTGGCCAGGCAGGTTGGTGCAGAATTAGACCCACAGCTTGATTATCAGCTGGATCCCAGCAGCACCAGCTGTACTCCTGCACCTTGTGAGTCTTGCACTGGAAGCCTCCTCAGAGCAATTCTGTCACCACTTGGTCCAGGCTCTTTGATCACCTGTAGTGATTGAATTGCAAGCCTTTATATTTAACAGGAGTACCTCCTGTGGTCACAAAAAACAAAGTTCACAACTCATACTCAGTTAAACATCCCTGACAAAGGAGGGCAGAAGCTTACTCTCTGACTGTAAAACTTGAGCAGACAGACCATAGGGGATACAAATACAGGCAGGCAACACGCACATTTCTAAATGTCCTCTGTGAATAAATGAAGATGTAATTTGAGCAATAGGCAGATTGATTCATGCACCTGTCTGTGCTGTGCTGAAGGCTGGACTCCAGCACATATGAGAATATGGTAAAGTAAAGCAAACCCACATGGGCTGTTAAATAGAGGCAAAGTCCCCAAGGAAGGAGTTTTGTAGTCACTTCTAGCAGCACCTCAGCCAAGACAACTGGGAGGCAAAATGCTAATATGGGCTGCTTAAAGAGGCTGGAGCACTTGATTAACTTGCTGCTGTAGTTGGGTCTGTGAACAGATAAGCCTTTACAGGCAAGAGCTGGAAGTCACAAAATGCTGCCAGAGCAGCTTGCTTTCTGGGAGTTCTGCAGGGAGTTTTAACTATAAACAGGTTGGATGTTTGGGTTTGAATTTGCATTCAAATATGCCTACACCTCAGGTATATCGAGATTTCCTTCTCTCTTTGTCCTTTTTGTCCTTGCCTTATACAAGTGTCTCTGTACTCCCTTTACCCTCCCTTCCCCAGTCCACCCCAGCAAAGGTGACCATTTCCTCCTCTGACCCTCTCCAGCTTTTGTTGAAGCTTCCTCTCTCTTTCCAATCATAGCTTCTGCAAATAATCCTCACCTGAATGAGGGGACCTGTATCGAAAGTCCTCTTTGGTCAGGAGCAGCAGGGCTTTGCCGTTCATCTCAAAGGTGCTGCTCTCAATGGGCCTCAAGGAAAACTCCTTCTCTGCCCACCGCAGCCATTGCGCCACATCTTCCCTGCTCCAGTAAACCGGCTGCAAACCTGTGCCAGAAAGAGACCATGGTTCTGTTACCAAACTGAGACAAGGCAGAGGAACACAGGCAGTCATCACTGAATCCCCCCTTTCTCCCCACAGCATAATGTACGAAGTCTCAGGGGAAAGTGTAGGAGAGCAATGTCATGTTGGTGCAGAATTACTCTAAACATTGGACTGCAAAATACTTTGGCACTTTGGTTTATCTGTGACATGCAGAGAAATGAGAACTGCCTCAGCATCCTGAAGAAAGCTCACAGGACATTATTTCATTCCAGGTTTCCACTGTGCAGAAGGATTTTCCTGTACATGCTCCTTCTGATGTGCAGAGCGGGCAGCAGGCAAAGTCCTTGGTGCCGTCCATCCATGGTGTGTATCCTTTCATGGAAGAGAGGTGTGCTCTCTCTTCACACCGCTTTTACATTCATGGATCAGGAATAATGAAAAGTTGTCAAATGCAAGAGAGCCATGGCTTCTCTCCAGGTGGCTGGGGTGGGGTCTGTAAGGAAGGGCTGCTTAAACACAGCCCCTGTAACAGTGTGATTATCAGCCCAAGTGTCGTTGAGAGAGGTGTATTTAGATAGGCCCACCCCTCCTCCAGGTGCCATTACGTGAGAAAGTGCCATTCCCACACTGGAGAGGAAAGCCAGGGTCAAGATTGTGCCACCTTTGGCACTGCTTTAGCCTGTGTTTCCTGTAGAGAAATCAAATATTACCAATGTAACTAGGTCCATGAAAGAGGGTATAGCATTCTTTAGTAAAATAGTAGGGATGTTTGGTCTGGGGACAGATCTTCCAAGGTCCCAAGGAGAATCTGGCACTCCCTTTCTGTCAGCCAGCTCATACAGCTTATACAGCCTAGGCTATTGTGTTTACTCACGGAGGCCCAACCACATCACCAATCAAAGACATTTTGCCTGCTACCTTTATTGGGCTCAGGCAGAGAAGTTTGGGACATATGACAATTCAGTATCTGTTCTACACACAATTTTAAAATAGCTTCCTTCCCCTGGAGAGAAGGAAGCGCAGTGAAGAGCTGTTTATACCTAAGTAGAGAGATTATCTCCAATCCAATGGGTGATAAAAGCCTTATTTTCCTTTCCCCCTAGTGAGATGACTCATTGTTTGACTTGCTACAAAGCTTACCCACTGTGCATAGGAACATAAAATTTGCCATATCTGATCAGATCTCTGGTACACAGCCTCTGGCAGGAGCCAGTACCTTATGCTTCAGAGGAAGACGAACCTCCCTTCCTTGTATTGCACCTGGCTGATTGTACGCTACACATGGGAAGAAATTTCCTTCCTGGCACACCATTCTCTGAGATCTGATTACCCTCCTCCTACCAAGCACTAAAAGAAGCCTGGGAGAGTTGTACCACTCTTGTTTTGGTTTGGTTTTTACTTCTTTAACAGATAGGCAACCCTTTTATTTCTGTTTTAGCAAGAGGTAACATGAAGTGAATTGCATTCTGCTGCTTTGCCAGATTCCCAGACAAGGGCTTTGGAAAGTCCCAGAGCCACAGCTGCATACAGAACTGAATCTCTGTCAGAAGAGGAATTGAGATCGTCCCTGAGAAAGGGTCAGAGCTGACCTAAGGAAGGGATGTCTGCATGGCCCAAGCAAGTATTTCCATTGGCTTTCAACTGTAGCATGCTACTGTACTACAGAAACAAGTAGTAGCTTTTAATTATTTATGAAATAAATTCTCTTCCCCCTATGAATTAGGGTCTGCTTATTGAGGTCAGAGCTTTCTGTAGGACCTTTCATTTTGAAGGGACTGGGGTGAGGTGTAGATCTGCTCAGAGACATGGAAACTGTCATCTAAAATGCTAGAGTGAGGTTCATCTTCGGCTGAATAAAGGGCTGTTCCTGCAGAAAATACACCCCAGACCCCTTTCTCTAAAAGAGAAAGGTGAGACATGATGCAGGCAGACCACAACATATGAAAGGGTTTTTACAAGACCATCTGAGGAGTGCTTGAAATGCTCATGTGATTTCTTCTGCCCTCCTTTTTGCCATAACATGCAAGTAACAAACTGCCCAAAGAACTGTTGTGTAGAAATCTAACCAGCCTTCTGATGCGTACTTCACCTGATGAGGCATGAAACAAAAGAAAGCATCACTGTGAAAATCAGGTTGACAAGGACATAGTTGTACGATACCTCCACATTAGGTGTATGCTTCCTTATAGATAACAATGTAATAAATAATCACTTTGTGTACAAACACAGATCGACGCTTCCCACCTGCAGGTGACGGTACATTTTTGCCTTCTGTTCAACTAGTACAAAAGTACCGTGTCCAAAGAGAGGTTAGATTGATCAGTGCTAGACCCAGAATAGCCATATAAACTACACAGACTGGGACAAGCCCCATGAGCTGTGCTGGCAGCTCTGAAACAGACCCAACACTCCACACTGCAAATGAGGCTTCTGCTGGGTTTCAGCAGCACCTCTGAAACTTGTGAGAAAAGCCCCAAAGTAATACGACCTAGGACCACTTGGCTTGAAATTACTGAGAATCAGCAAGCAGCCAGTCTAATTCAGTTTGGCTATGGCCAAACTGAGTGGGATGGATGTGCCACATCACTCCACCCCTGGAGTGATCCCATGATTAAAATACTTATATTGTGTTTGGAAAACATAAGGTGCCATAAAATAAGTTAACTGCTTTTCCCTAGATGGATTTCTTATTCTCTCACTTCCCTCCCTTCCTCCCCTGCTGCTTTCCTGGGAAGTTGGTTTCTCAAAAAAACATGCCCCCACCACATGCCCACTTGTTTTGTGAGGCTGAACCAGGAGGCTTTTCTAGGGGTGCACAGCAGTGTTGTTGAACGTGCTTCAGAAACTGTCATTCAAATAATAATTCTTTCACGAGCAGTACAGCATCTACTAAACTTGAATGTCACCTTCTTTGACCCTTCTTAAGAAGAAGCAGCTGGTTTTGTGAAAACAAGGTCATGAGAGGGTTGGCTTTGCAGTTGAAGGGATTTTACAGCACAGCGTACATTGCTATCGGCAGGTCATGAAAATGCTTTCCTACACTGTCCATGAAAGAAAACCTAATCCCACTTATACTATTTTTCTTCTTTGGATGCTGTTTCTTATTTTCCTCTCTCCATCTTTTATTGTCATGCCCACAGTGGAGGAAAATGGCTCTTTTTATCTCTCTGGTTTTATTCTCTGCAGAAGCTAACAGCACTGTCTTCAACTAACAAAGATATTTACCAAGCAGAATAAAGTGAGGAAAACAAGAGCTGTGTTGCCAAATGAGGGCAGAGTTTTGCCTGCTGAACTGGCTGCTAAAATCAGTGTGAAGGTTTTGCTGCTTTCCCTCGGTGCAGATCAGACATGGGGGATGCTGCCTTTCTCCCAGACTGCCCTCTTGGTCGCCATGGACTTCCCAGGGTAAATTCTGACCTAAGAGTCAGACCTGGCTCTGCTTCCATTTCTGCTTTGCTCCTCTGGTTGAAATTTGGCAAGCATTCCCCATCATGGTTTCCCTATCTGTGTAGTGCAAAAATAAACAACAAAAACTTCTTGAACAAAATAGCTGAAAGCAGGTTAGACAAAGTTGTGCAAAACATCAAAATCTTGCTCTGTGAGATCCAGCATATTCTCCGTCTTCTGCCAATTTCCAAGCACCACCTCCAGCAGAGTAAAATACAGTAATTCATTGACACGTGTATAAAATGACAGCTTTATATGCATTAAACAGGGAGCAAAATAGGTGCTCACCTTTCTAATGCTGCAGGCTGATGCACTGGTGTCTTAATAGATTATCTACTTCTGCATCATACTCCTCACCTGAAGTCCTATTTCTAACACCTGTTTCTCTGGCTACCTTATAAATGATGATCAGTTCTCAGGGCATGAGCTTGTAACCATCTCAGTGCAGAAGAAATCCACTTTTCGTTCCTTTCTATTCTCAAGCAGCAAAGCAAAGTATAATCAAGAGGTACTGATGGGGTAATTTACACTTTGAAGTAGCCAGTAAACCTGTTAAGCACCAACAGACATGGGCACAAAGAGGAATGTACTGGTCTGTTGAAGAGTTTAGGCTGATAGTCTCTAAGAGTTCAATTCTTCTGACAGAGACCCTCAGGAAACTGAAGCATGGTAAGGCTTTAAGGTCAGAAAAACAAAGTGCTCTGCTCAGGCAGTACTTGCACTTAGAACTACACAGCCAGCAATATTTCACCCGACCACATACTTCTCGTGGGGTTACAACTTTGTTTTTTGAACAAATGTAGCCAACCTTAAATCTTGCAGATAACTTGCACTCAGCAACCCCTTCTTTGGTTTGGAACACAGAGTATGCGTTTTACAGTATGAGTTGCTATGTTCGGTCTATGCAACAGATACACCTAAAATGTGAAGTATAATGTACCACTGGCTGTTCTCACCTTGACTCATTTTGGAACGATCTGAGGACACAAATCCAATGCAAAATGTGATGCACAGCACCACTGAGAGCTGCTGTTCTGCTTTAGTTTCGAGATGAGGACACAGCCACAGGACAGCACGTACATGGAAAACAGTATTCATAGTAAGTTTCATCTAACTTTTTGTTCCACTTCAGCTATGCTCTCCATTCTCCCGCCTGGCTGCCTGGCAGGCAGGATGATGATGTGAGAAGGGGGTAAAGACAAACCTCTCATTTATCCCTGCTTTCTGCAGGGCAGACAGAATTGTTCACACTCCCACGCCAAAAACTACTTAGCATGGTTGGGCAAACAGCAAAGGGGCCAGTGCATGCAAATCAGCAGCTGGTTCTCAAACACCCAGGGACAGATGCATCATCACTGGCACCATCAGGGAAGCCAGCTCATGTCTGTAGCTACTGTGAGCCTTTAGTGGGAAAATGATGCTGGAGAAGTTCAGAACACTTGAATGTCTCCTACCAAGTAACTCTTTAGGAATGGATGCTCTCTTTGTTTGTTATTGATTAACAAAATTTTTTCCTTGTTAGCTGTGAAGCCACTCTGTACCACTGCATATCATGGTGCATGTCAAGCAGAAGAGATGCATGAGTTGTGTTTTGGTCTTAATTTTTTTATAAAGGCAACACAGTCTGGAAGAAAAGCATATGATTAGATTTAAATACTTCTCTCAGGCTCTGCCAGAGCAACTTTTTAAATCCCTTCCTGTCTCACATCTTTGTTTGGAGTGTTGAACTACCAAAATGCAAAGAGGTGTCATAGGGCTTTGCTAGTTAACATCTGAAATGCTCTGAAGTGCAAAATGCTGCACAGCTGCTTCAAAGGACAAAGGTTCGACATTGCCATGGTGCTGTGTGTGCTGCTCTCTGGTTCCCTGTTCGGAGTCACTGATTGTTGCTGCAGACCTGGGGCCCTGTCCTGGTATCGTGCTTGGACATGACAGAACCACCACCACACTGCTCCCCAGCAAGGCAGTGCTGAGCTCAACAGCAGCATGGGATCATGCTGAAGGGCTTTCCAAACTGAGGCACTGAGGTTCTCCTGAGGCAGCAATTCTATGCTTTCTCTGCTGGGGCTACCGCATCCATCTCTCACCCCAAGTGACTTCCCCAAAGCACCCACAGGTGACTTCTCCAAAGCACCCAGCACCCACAGGTTGCTCAGCAGTTCTTCAGAACTATATTGCTCTGGAAGGTAAAGGCAGGAAGGGTAAAGATCTTGCTTTCTCAGGAAGTCTTTGCAGTTCCTCAGAGGTGAGAGAAACCTGTGGCACGCCTAGCTATTCCCATGCAGATGGAGAGTGTAAGTAAGTGCCCTCAGGGACTAATCTGGGGTTAGCATACACGTGGAAGATGTAGCCCTGCCACAGGGTAAATCCTGTACTGCTGGTGGTCTGTGTACTTGCTGTTACGAGCAGGGGACAGAAGTCTGTGTGCAGTGATGTGCCTGACCACTTGCTCTTTGCAGCAGGTGCCTTTTGACCCAGGCAGTGGAGAAAGCAGTGGCTATTCATTGCTGTTGGGTTGCAGGGACTGCCTCATCCTACAGGAGAGAGCTGGCTCTGCACTTCCCTGCACAGAGATAAGCACAGGTAGAAAATGAAGAAAAGGTTAATCCTGGGTAATCCTCAGAGAGAATTATTTGGGAGGTCAGTACAAACTGGTACAAAGGAAATGCATGGCAGCAGATAAAAACGGCCCTTTACAGGTCTTGTTGAGGAAAAAATGATTGGATAGGGAACAGAGGAGTTGTGGCAGGAGAAGAGACAACAAGTGAGGCTGGCACATTCTTTAAGAAGGTCTGAAAGTGCCTATGATCAGAATGACAAGGCTTTGGGGCATCTCCTACACTGCTGGGAACAGAGGGCAAAAGAGTATTTTCAGTAGCAATCTGAAATAAAAGGTGCAGACTTATTTCTCCTGAAGTCCTGTTGAACAAGGTGTTAGAGGTAGAGCACAAGTGCAGGTAAAGCTCTGTGCACTGTGCCTGCTCTGGGGCCTCCATGTGTGTAGACATCTGAAGAAACTAGCCCAGTGAAGTTCTGCCAAGGGGATCTGCCATGCTGACTTTGCTGGTGTGGTGCCCTGTGATCCAGCCCTTCTCCTTTCACTGTCTGTACACAGACCCTGCGAAGCTGACACACCCGAGTCCCTCAGGGCTTCAGGGTCATAAAATAAATAAAATCGCTTTCCTAATGCAGCCTTTGGAAAGTCTGTAAGAAACATATTGATTGGAAAACGCTCGATTAGAATGAGCTCTCATACAGGGAAATAAATCTTTTCAATTGCCCACAACCTGTGCCAAGCTCAGCTTCCTGGAAGCAACTATGGCCCTTTCTGGAACTGAGGTGAAAATCCCATGTTCCATCACCTCGCCTGACCTGCTGACATTACACATGGTTTGCATTTGCTGTTCAAATGCATAAGCAGGACTCTAAATTAGCTTGCTGGGCTGAGACAGCTCACTGATTAATGATGGCAGATGAAGTCACCAGTACAAAAACCCCACAAAATTTGAAGCCACACTACACAATTCAAAACAAAGAATATATTTTTTCTCAGTCTATGGCCAGCCCCTTTTCTATGCAGAGACAAGTAAGTAAATGAAGTAACCGTGAGACAAAATTACTCTGCTATGTCTAAGACCCCCAAAGCTCCAGCAAGTCAAAAAAGTCCCTGAACAATGCTGACCAATTCCTGAAGTCTCTGGAGTTGTACCTGATGTCAGTGCAACCCCAATGGTTTAATGTGGCCAGCTGTGCTGTGTTTCTTATAACTGAGATCTACAGTTGACCCATAGCAGCCACTTGTCTCCCTTCTGTTTCCACCGCATCATCCAGAGTGAACCTATAGAACAAGCGGATATTAGGATGTCCTCTGTGAGTTGCCCTACTTTGGGATTAGTCAGAAACAGAAAATATTACAGTGCTGGAGCAGCCTACCTGCTGCTTATGGGCAGTTTGTGGCCTGAACCAGAATTCACCCAGGCCAGGACAAACCGGTCTAGATAATGGTGTTGGTTTGTGTGTTGAAGCTGGATTTGAGGTTCTGAAAGGGAAAAGCTACCAAAGAATTGAGCAACCACAGAGGTGATGAAAAGACCAGCGGGTTTTCTAGGCACTCATTCCATGATCCATGTCCAAGAGCTTTCAAGAACTCCACAGACGGCTCCAGCTTCCTTTCATGTTGTTTGCAAAACCTTCCTAGAGGCCTGACAAGAGCTCTCCTTCCAGGGCAGGGTGAAAGCTGGCTTTTTCCATCTGGGCAGCAAGTTCAGAGAAGGCCAGAGTGTAGCAGGGGTCAGTGAGCCATGGACAGCAGGACACTGCCTGGCCGCCAGCAGCCGCTCCCACGGCTGCCGCATCATGGCATTGCAGCCACAGCAGCCAGTGCAACACCAGCAGTGGCAGCGGGATGGGGAGGGGGAAATGCTGGCTTGGATCTGCTCCCAGTTACAGCCTTAATCTACTCCTGACTTCATCTCAACCAATTTTTGGCTGCTATCCATGGAGCAGACATTGCTTTCCTACTGCTCCCTTCCAAAAGGAACGGTAAGAAATGTCTTCTGTTGGTTTTTTCCTTGTATGTGCAAAAACTATATCCTAAACAAGAGCAGCTGAGCCCTGACAATGTCACAGGGTAGCTAGCTCAAGAGACAGTGCTGCCAGAAACAAATAATTCTGCCAGTAGAAGTCAAGGGATTATAAAAACTTTCATTTTCTTCTCAGCAACTCTTTATTGTTTCGAAGCAATTCAGTCTTAATCCAGGACAAAATTCCAGGTCTAAAAAGCATGCTTTAATTTTTTTCTGCATCAACTATGGTCACTGCTGATACTTACTAACACTTACACATTTACATTACACAGTGCCTTTCAACTGCAGACAAATTAGATTGTTGTATCTGTTTTATAGATGTGAAGCACTGGATGCCTGCCTGGCACTGAGGGATCAAATCCAGGAACTCTATTCTGCTCCTCTTTACAACTGGACACATGCACAGCATCTTTACATCCTTTACACCTACTTTACCTTACCACTTCTTGTATCAATTATTTGATGCATCCTGGCAACAGTAATTTTCAGGTAAACAACCCAACCCCATATTAGAATGAACTGACAATATGTGTTGTTTTTGTCTTTTAACACGATAAGGCCTTGATCTCTGGCTGAGGGGTTGAAGATTTGTAAGTCATCAGAAATAAATTGATCTAGGTAGTCTTGACCTACATATGGTTTTACTTAAGTCTTTAACCTGCCATCTAATTGCTGTACAGTGGAGCAGAGTGCTGAGATTATTACCATGCTTATAGTATGTAGCAGTAATGCTGGTCACCGAACTGGAAGCTCCGGGTTTAAGTACCTGATCAACACTGCTGAAAGGTATGAAAAACTGAAGAAACAGTTGCTAGCTGCAATAAATACAGCTGCTTAAAATTAAGACAGGTCCTTTCAGCAATTTATCACTTTAACCTACCATCAGCTACGCCACCTTGATCTTTGAGTGGATGCAAATTTAGAGAGATTCTACAATTCTGCAAGAGAGGGGTCAGGAAGTCCTTTTAGTACAGCTGAATTAAGCGGAAAGTTTTGAAATTTCAGTTTCACATATCAACAAAACACCACCAATAACATCATAATCCTCCGTATTAAGAAGCTGCCTTTTTCTCACAGGGAGATTTTGTTCTCAGAGGCTCACATCCTGAAGAAGTTGGGTCCCTTTCCCTTGAGGAATTTTGGCTGGGACTTTGTTTCCTAACTCAACTGTGACTGTGAGAGCTGGAGAGGGGGGGAGTGTGCACACAAAGAGCATGTTTTCCAGGCTGTTTCCAGGGAACGTGAGGCCAGCTCCACTACAGAACAGCCTATGCCGTAACAGCATCATCTGTTGGCTTCCTCTGCACTGGGGCTCCAAGGCTCGTGAGCTGCAGCTGCACTTGTGCTGCTACTGTAAAAGCAGGTTTTGGCAGCACAGCCCAGATCCATGGCTTACTCTGCCTGTAACCATGAAGAAAATCACCGTAAAAAAAAAAATTACCACCAGCATGCAGTAAAAGTATGTCATACTTTTACTGTAACTGTTTCTGCTTTTGGATGTCTTGCTCGTGCAGGCATTCTCTGCAAAGTCCTAACGCAGGAAGGCTATGACAGCCTACTTCAATACACCAGTACATGAGTTCTTCTGTGTTTTATGCAAAGACCTGACTTCAGGTGACATGAAATATTAAGTTACTGGTGGAAACTGTACAAATTACAACTTTGGACACTGCACAGTGTACGTAGCTCTGAACCACATCTTTGGAGGTAAAAGCCCACTCTTAGCATGCTGCAGACATCTCTCACTCCCAAGATGCTGCAAACTGGAGTTCTGACATGATTAAAAACTCCAGATTTAGCTTCATTTCTTGATGGTTCCTTAATGAACCAAATCCCTACAGCTCTTATAAACTGTCAGTCATTACTCCAAGAAGACACTGCTATCCTAGACAAAGGTGAAGTGCCTCAAAGAACAGCTCTAGATGCCAGGGATCCTTTCCCACATTCAGGGGACAAGGAAGCCACTGAGATGGACTCCAAACTGCACTACAACACATCACCCATTCAGGAGAAGTAGCTGCATTACATTTCCATGGGGCCCTTTAACCTTCCAGTGCAACTTGTGCTCAGGAAAGCCTCTTGTACTGAGGTACTTGTGCTTGAAATACATTGATAATGAGAACAAATTAAGTGTGTGCTCTTTGATTATCAGATGATAAATTATCATGATTATCTTTGCTGCAGCTTGAGAATTGCTTCCTCTCCAGCATTTAACTCCTTCTTGCTCTGAAGCTAGTCAGCATACCCATTAACTTCTCATATTAGGGACCACAAAACAAAACTGGCTTGCATTCATTATTTCTATGGAAGTCATATGAAGTTGCAGCATTAGTACATCTACTGAGGACCACTTGAAAATACTGTTACAAGGAATAAGAAATGAACTTTATCAACTGGGACAGTATGCAAGATCCTGTTTGGGATAATTTCTATCTCAGTGCTAGGGTGTGTGCAGTAAATACAGTGTCCTTCAAACAAGCTTATCCTAGGTGACAGACTGGACAATATGTAGTGTTCAGTGGCCGTGGTGACTTAATCCTGTTTTCTGGCCACCACACGTTGATGTACCAGTGCATTTGGTGGAGGAGCTATGCTGTGTTCTTGATGAGAGAGATAATCTGTATTCATGTGTATATGTACATTGGTTTCTGCCAGATGAGCTTTCTGAACAGATTAAGACCACAACTGCACTAACAGGTCAACACAACTGGCAGGGAGGTGGCAAATTGCAAAAAGAATAACAGCTGGATGTCTTAACAGAAAACGGAGAAAATGCTTCAGACAGTATTGTTACAGAACATGTCATGCCACTGAAATATAATGCACAGGCTTGCTGTATCACTTGAGTTTAATCTGGATGATGTCACTGGGAAAGGCTTGCTTCCAGAAGTGGAAAAATAATTGCAATGTCAATAGAGGCAAATGATTTACCTCTGCAGTTCCAGTAAAGGATCAAGCTTTGAATGAAAAGGGAAACAAATGGATGGGCTAAATCACAAGAAGGTTGTGTCTCATCCTGCTTTTTGGGTTTCTTGCCACTGTAAAGGCCCAGTGAGAGAGGCTGCAGACACCTAGTACTGATGGCGAACTGGTATCATCCCAGATTCACAATTCCTAGTGCCACATAATCCTGTTGTGCTGGTACAGATGCTTAGTGACCTTGACATCAGTGCACCTATCTCCAGAACTTCTGTCCTTCCCACCCTTACTTTTCCAAAGGAAGGATGACCATCCCCGTGCTCGCGATGATCAACAAACTACTGCAAATGTGCCAAGGGAAAGAGGACCCCTGTCCTTGGAGAGGGGTCCTGTGCGCTGTGAACCCCCGGAACTGAGATGGGATGGGCTGTGGAGCTGTGACAGCAGGGAGGAGTGAGGAACTCACCCCTCAGTCCCACTAACAGTGTCACCCCTTTTGAAGAGGTGAGGCTAAATAAGGTTAAGTAAATTCAAGTACTGGGAAAGAGAACTAAATTATATCACCTGTCAGAAATATTTAACAACATCTAATGGCTTTTTTACATAGCTGACAGTTGTGCCAGGTAGCATAAAACACTGAAGCAGGAGGACCACCCACCTGGAGGACATTACAATATGGGCAGACAGGAGAGGGAAGGGATTCAATGTACAAACAAGGTGACAGATTGATGGTGTACATAATACTCATGTCCCTGGGAGCCAACTGAAACTACTGCAGTCCCCAAACACTTCATTATGTGGATACTGAGAAAACAAAGTTGAAATTCTTTTTCACCAACCTGTCTAATTAAAATTGTCTTAGCTGTGCTCCCCTGTATATCGGCAAATTTCAGTCAGCTCTGTGAAGGACATTTGTCTAATTATTTCATCTTATCAGTTGCAGAAATCCATATTTGTAGGTCTGTCTGTTCACACACCACTTGTACTCACAAAAACTCAGACAATCACAATGACATTGAAGTCAGGAGAGGTACAGAGGTTTCTCCATGAAGTAATTTCTCTTCTATTTTTCCAATGCTTCAGGACTTGCTTAGTTTACCAAGTCCAAACCAGTTTTGCTTCATTCTTTTGTATAGTAACTTCCAAATCACCTCAAGGCTTTGCTCTCCTGGGAATACTGACTCACAACCACCTTGCAAAGCTTGGAACATCATTTTTTAAAAAGACAGACTGGAGAATTAAGAAGGTAGGAAGCAAACACAAACATTAGGAGAGGATAGTGAACTATATTTTGAAGAAAGGACACCTAACTTTTCAGGTTGCCTTAGCTTTCCCCTTCATGCCTGCTTTTGTAATTCCTACATTACACAAATTACTCAGCTCACTGATACCTCTAAGTGCAAAACAAACTGACATTCCCAGGTCTTTTCTTTCTTCTTAACAAGCTTCAAATGCAAAAATTACTTTTCTAAAATACTTTGCTTATTAATGTAATTCCTTCCTCCCCCACCCCCATGATGGGTCAATCAGTTTGGCACTGACAACATGGGGCAGAAATGCAGACACAGGCACACTGTCAATCTGAAGAGTGGGAGAAGCCTTCTTCAGCGATTTCACACAAAATGACATTAGGGAACACAAAGTATCAAAAATTTCCCATGAAGCCCTGAGAAAATCTGCAAACTAGATGTCTCACACCTCTCTGGCAGATAATAAACACAGAGCATATGGACCCAAGTACTGAATGTTCATGAAAACAAAGTCCTCCGTGTTTGAGACCATGCAGTGTTTCTGAGGACATAGATGCAGTTTCAGGAAAGATTTACACCTTGTTATTTAGGTGTTTGGATAACCAACAATGGACATTCAGAAAAGGTTTATTTGTGGGCCAGCCTATTCCTTAATAAATTACAGTATTTCTTTAGTATATCTTCTTCTGAAGTTGCTGGAATGGCCATTGGTCCTGTTCAATATTGTGTCTTCGCTGCTGTTGATTTAGGTCCTGAAACACTACTTCCCTCACAGATTGATTCTCAAAAGAAAGCACCGTGATTGATTTTCAAGAAAACGTTTTGTGATGCCTCATTTTGGACTTTTTTCCAGACTTCCTCTTCCCCCACTACCCCTGAGATGTGCACACCATGTGAAGAGGAGATTTCTCTTGTCAATCCAACCTCAGCCTTATTAATTTAGCACTGTCACAAGTCACGCTTTTGCAACTCTGCTGACGGAATCAGGTGGGAGGAGGAGGAGGCTGACTCAGCAAGAGGAACCTTTTGTTTGCACATAAATACTTTGGTGTTATCAGAAGGAAAACAAGAAGTGAGCAGCATGTATTGTACCAAAAAAAAAAAAAAAATCATGGCACTGTTACTCTTTTCTCCCTAGTTTTTTTCAGTCTTTACCCTCTTGATTAAGTAATGGTACACACATGGTTTATCTTTTAAGCCTGGGAAGCAGCAACTTTAATAAAGCAGCATTGACACACTGGATGCACCCTCAGTGTGCGCACCCAACCCAGAGTTAACACTTCAGCCAACCCCTTCATCTAAATGTACCCTCTGGTTGCCTCCTGACAACTGGGTCCAACCCTAGCTATGAAAAATCCTCACCAGTATGTCATATTGACCACAAATTCAATCAGCTCAGCTGAATGTTAAATGACAGACCAGTTAGTGCCTGCTCAAGGTTTTGAAAACATTGGCTTTCAAACTTGAAGTCAGGATGGATGGATACCAGTGCCTCAAGAGAAATCTGGGACTAATTCTGTACCCCTGTAAAAGCCTAGTGGTTTCTTTGCTCAAACCCATATAAAATTGAAAAAATGGTACTGGGATATCATCAGGGTGCTTGCCCTCTCCAGGATTCATTTAACATCTCTGCCAACCTCTTGAAAAGACATAAAAGAGGAGGCAATTTTTAATCTCCTTTCATGGTGTGTTGCCAACATCACAGGCTAAAGCTGCATCTCCTCAGGAAGAGAGAGCTGAGTGTGTCCATAGCTTCTATTTTCAAATTGGCAGGCAAGGTAGAGGCCTTTTGCCTGCCCTGATAAGGTCATTTGCATAACTCTACCCAACTGGCTTTGCATATATTTTTTTCCTGATCTTTTTCTTTCTCTCTCCACTCTGTAAGTTCTCCATGTGCCAGAGAAGCACTAGGAAAGCCTTATATTAGCTAATCCAAATATTAATTCTATTAACCATTTACTGATTTATTTTCACTTTTTCTAAAAAGCTGTTGTGCATTTTGGTAACTCTATTCTTACACAAGGTGCAACAAAGAAAATTGTGCTGTTAGTGCAAAAAGAATTCTGCTTTCTCTCTATAGGTTCTTTCCACTTTCAGTCAAAATGGCTGTGTGTTTCCTTTCTGTTTTTAAATGCCTACTAAATACTTCTGTTCTAAAGCAAACAAGTCATATTTGGTCAAACTAAAAGTAAATCTAAACGAAAGTGTAATTGATATCCATACCTGCATTGTAAAAATTGAGATAAACACAAAATTGCAAAGCAACCCTCATAAATAGTGGAAAGGAATATTAATACCAAATCGCATCAATTTAAGTCTTGTTTAAGTCAGAAATAAGGCACTGAGAGCTGCATGGTTTAACTCATATTCCTGTGAGCAGTTTCAGTGATTTTAGTGGGGTGTCTCACTTGGATAACTGCCACCCAGGAAAAGAAAGGGCTGAAAAACCTGTTCTTCTCTTAGACAAATTCTTTCTTAAAAATACACACATTTTTATATTGGTGTTTGTGTATGCCACCTTAACTCCCTTTTTTTTTTTTTACCTTGCAAAAGACCATGCTGAAATTTGAACACATTTTGAAGTTCTTCCGAACAAAACAAATCCTTGCCTTACTTTTCATGGCAGCTTAAAAATATCAAGTATCTTTAAACCAGTGGGTTTGTGCCCTGTTTGTACAGAAAGACAGAACACAGTTACTTCCTTACCTACAGCAGCTCAATCCATAAGGCCCTGGTCCATGTGAAGGGCCAGGAGATGCTAATCCTAATTGAAATCAAATGACCCTCATCATTTAATTCAACAGGCCTGCATTATTACTCTGTATAATTGTAGTGTCTCAGTTGCAATGATAAACCAGGACCCCAGTGTGCTTGGCAATGCACAAACAGGAGAGAAATACTATTTTTGTCCAGAGACTTTCCTTGGATTGTAATCTCCAAGCAGAGCTATTAAGAGGATGTCATTTATTGGTATTTTTCCCAAATCCCTAGTTCATGAAAGCTGAACAAAACAGAAATCATAGGTTACACCATAGATTTTGCTACAGAAGGCAGCATTTTGATCTCTACAGGCAGCAATTGAGGGAAAAAGGAAAACCCAGAGTTCACAATACTCAGGAGAATGGTGAAATCCCAACAAAGTTTGTTTGAATAAACAAAATCAGACACACTGAAAAAACAAAATGGAAGAAATCTGCAATATTCCAAGGCTGGCATAAATCCAACTATTTGCATTCCAATTGCAGTCAAGATGCAAGCTCTCTCTTTGGTTTTGTAACACTTACTGTAAGGTCTACTTTGAGTTTTGGAGCAAGAAAGATTTTGGGGTAAGCAAAATTTTCTGTAATTGCTACAAGAACCAGTTTGATAGCCAGTTCTAAAAGCTCTTTATTTCAATTTAAAATATTTTAGAAAAACAGTAAAAATGTTACATCATTTATCTCTTCTAGGAAGAATTTATTTTAAAGACACTACTTTTATAGTATTAAAAATTAATGTCAAGAAAGTTTATTGACAGATAAGGTCTATTAATGACTTCACTTCTGAACTTTACTATTTATATTTACAAATTAAGGGTGTGAATTCTCCGTTTATTTATCTGCCAGTTGGATCATTTCTTTACAGCCTTGAGCTGTTTCACTTTACTTCAGTGAAAATATTTAATAGCCAATCTGTAGTGAACTTGAATTTTCCCAGCACTTTATTATGTTTACACACTATATCACAGATTTCCTAGTGTATTATTAGCATTACAAATTATTAAAACAAGATGACATTTTAAAAAATGAACAATACAGTGCTTTCTCCTGCTATTATCTGCTCTACTAAGGTTCACCCCCTTTCCTCTTTATCAGTATTTAATGAAGTTACTCATGCAGCCCAAGAGCCCATACCTTGCAAGACCCTGCATGGGTTGATGTATATGCGATGCTCACGTAATTGGAGGATCAAGGTATTCACAGGCAATGTTGATTCTGACATTTCTTCACATTTAAAACCTTAGGAGCTATAACGCAGAATAAATGCATTGAGCGTAATTTTTTCCCTTGTTTTTAAAGTATGATTAGTGGTGAAAAAGAAAAAAAAAAACCTCTCAGAAATTCCATCGTGGCATCCTAATAAAACTTGCATGGGTCAGCAGCAGGAGGGTTGGCCCTTTTACAGCCAACCTACAGACCTGCGCCAATTTTGCTGAAGGGACCACCGACAGCAGCAGGAATATACTGTCACTTGTTACAGGAACCAACACTCCAGGAGGGCGTCGGACAACCTGCCATAAACGTGGCTCATTTTTCTAGCAAGTTGCGCAGCAGTAGATATATATGACAGCAGAAGAAAGGCAAGATTAAGAAATCCATCCTCCTAGCTCAACGTCACTTCCCTCTCGAATTCTAGCTGTGCCAGTGGGCAATGCTGGTGTCCCTGACCAGCCACCTTGTTGTAGGCTCTTCCTTCTGCCCAGCCCCAAGTCTGAGCTCTTCTCACTGTTGCCTGTGCACAGGCAGACTTCTCCCCCGTCCACATGGCCCAGCAGAAGGGTATTGAGGGTACAGGAGAGACTTCCTTTTTTTCTTCAAGTCTGTTCCAGGTCTTGAGGCACTGGACATTTTGAGACTTCAACATCAATGTATTGGTCTCTGTCCTGGCAAAGAAATTATCAGCCACAACAGGTGAAAACCAGAAAACCTATCAAACCCAAGTTCTGATACTGGCAACTGTCTGGAAACCTGAAAAACAAGAGGATCAACCACTCATCACAAAGAACGAGCTGCAATTTTTTCCCAGATACCTTTGATTCATAGCAGGTTACAAAACATAGGGACTGATGACTACATATAATTCTGAAGCTGTTTCTTTGCTTCTTTCCCAGGAGGCCTGAGATCCAGCCGTGCCTCACTCCTGTCCACTCCATAGCTGAGAAGCAGCACTTGCAATCTGGGGTCCCCTTTTGGCCAAAAAATGACAGCCAGTTGGCCAATGTCACCAAGCCAACGGCTGGACCAGCTGGCCAGGCTGCACACATTTCTGAGTCAAGTTGTTAATCAAACCACAACAGACACTGGTGGCTGAATGAAGGCTGTACTGAAATTATACCATATCAAAAACTAAAAGCTTAAATTACTTGCTTTTCCTAGACTAGGCAGAGTGGACCTAAGTAAGTTCCTTCAGGAGTTCACGGTCCCATTTAATTTGCTCTTAACCTCAGTATTTAAAACAAGATACACAAAAAACCAAGGAATCAAATGCCTTCACCAGATTCAAGAGGCTGAGCTCTAAAGTAAAACAGGAACATTAGGGTAAAAATGTCTGAAAGATTTTGCATCTTTTGGCCAAGTATTGTCATATGTGCCTAGGATAAATCAACCTACGGCAGAATAACATGCAGACAACAAACCCCACTGTGTAGGCAATATTAAGGCAACAGATCACAAATGGAGATGAGTACCACCAACATGAAGACTTAAAGAATGCTACCAGGATCCAGTAACTTTGTGTGAGGAATTGTAAAAATCATTGTGTGGTACAGATGGACTTCAGCAGACAGCATGGAATGCTGAGGTATGGTAGGGACAGAGGGACGAATTTGAAGAGTTGAAAGGGACACTGCAGAGAGCAGAGGGTAAATTGGTGAGAGGGAAGCTCAAGCTACGATTTAAGGGGCTGGTACATCTCTGGGCTGACAGACTGACAGCTCTGAAGTACTACATTGAGCTTGGCAGAGGAGAGGTCAACGGGCAGAAAGAAGCACCACCATCCCAACATTAAACAGGAGCAATCTGAGGCACCACAAGGCTAAAAGGCAAGAGCTGTGGAAGGATGAAGGTTGTTTTCAGATACTTTATTTGCCTTAGTGTTGCCTAAAGTCCCACCTAACTGAAGAGGAAGTATCAGGGCCATTGAGATTACCTGCGCTCTCTGGCATCAGGGTTCTTTCCTCAAAATAATTTTGCACTGTCAACCTTGGACTGATAAAACACTGTAGCAGTCACAAGCTAGAGTTCCTAAGAGCTCACCAAGCTCCAGTGTTGTCCAGCAAAATGACAAGAAGTTCTGATGGAGTCTGGAGTGCCACTTACAGCAAGTTATTAGACAGCCAGACCATCCTTTTTGCACCAATGTAAGAAAATCCCAGTAAGTGATATAAAGTAGTTCTCTAGAGACTTCCAGGTCAGCCATGTGTTCAAAAACTCTAATGGTACCTAAAGAGGGGACCCTCTCTCTTTAGGAAAATAACTGATAGGAGATAGGCAGCATTATCAAAATATGCCGTTCTCCCATCAGGAGATCTCCCATCCTGACTTTTTTCTTCAAATGACTGCAAGCTTCAGAGCCATGCGTGGTACCCAGCTCACAGTGGGACTTCTTCAGAGCCCGAGAAGTGCTGACCCGACTGAACCATGGGGAGTCCCCCATGATAAAAATTCATCCACAGCTTCCAGAGACCTGGGTTCAACACCACCAAGTTACAGTACCCAGCCTCAGTGAAGGCTTCAGCAGTCAAGGGCAGCAGTGGTTTTTGCAGTGAGTAGTTCCCCTGTTCTATCAGCCCAGATCACTCCAGACAGTGGTTGGCTCTTCCTGCAGCCCAAGCTCCCCTGGCAGAAAGCATCAGGTGACGGCGCTTCCTCAGCTGCTGCGGTTTGTGGCCTCCAGTGTCTCCGTTATCTGCCCCCTGCAGCCTCTCCTCTGACAGGAAGCTTCCCCAGAGTTTTCCATCACAGGAAATTTCCTGTGGGGAAGCACTCAGTAAGCAAACAAAGAGTTCCTTGGTACAAAAGAAGAGTGAACATGCACGCAGCTGTGAAGAAAAAACCAAATGCTGAAGCAGCAGAGGCAAGGGCACCAGGTCACAGTCCAAACTCTGTAGGGAGAAACCAAACTACCTGAGAGATTCAGAAATCTCCAGGTGAGATGGTGGTCAAGTTTGGCTCACAAGGCTGAAGTTTAAATGTCACAGTCAGGTTCTGTTTGACTTCTCTGAAGAGAGTCAGCTGTCACACTGAACACAGACCACAGCTCAGGCACCATTTCAGGGACATTTTCTGTGGCACCCTCCCAGAGAGGTCAAGGACTGCTGCTACAGGTAGAGGGCACACAACTATTCCCACAGACAAAGTTGCAACTGCAGTCTAGGATAAAGTGCCAAGTGTCCATATCAAGCTCACTCTGCCATCACCTAATAATGGGTCTGACACCCCCTGCATCACAAGTTCCCTCTTGCGTAGGACCTAATAACAATCTGTACTCACTCTTACAAAAAAATACATTTGTCTCCAGACTGGCCACTTTCCCTTTTTATAAAAGCTGTGCTCCTGGTGTCTTTTTCTTTTTGTCCCCTACTTTTTCTGCCCTTTGAACTACACTCATTTCCTCCTATTATCCAGTTGTCTCTTCCCTTCTTTTTTACTATAGCATTTTATGTTAGCATCCTGTGCCCTTCCTTTTTTGTCACTCCCCTTTCCAGAAACAGATCCTCTGCTCCCTGCAAGGGTTGTTTCAGAGGGCTGGGTAAAGAAATGCACATCTGCTATAAGCAAAAATAAAGATCATTCAAAAAGAAGGGTCTTCCATGCTGAAATTCAGGCAATCAGCAAAAGTTTCTGGCATCACACAGATTTAACACAACATGTGGGGCATGGCTTGCTTGGTGATTTGAACTTGCCTGAAGTACCCACTGGGAAGCCTCATGCAGAGACATGGGAAACCCTGCTGTACTAGCAATGTCAAATCCTGACTAGCAATGTCAAATCCTGCAAGGTACAGAGGGGTAAAATGTACAGGTACCATGGGCACATTCATTGAAGAGGTCTCCTTCTAGCAGCATCACACTTTGGGTAGTACCATGTACACCAAGTTAATCTGTAAAGTGGGCAGGAAGCATAGGAGTATGAGCAGAGGTGACCTGAAATTCTGCACCATTCTTATTTTCTTTGTTTTTGGTTTTGAAAGTAACAATCTGCAAACCCACTCTGATTTACCATTTGCTTATGCTGTGGATTTTTGAGTGTCTAGTTCAAGCTCTTCTGAGCTATGTGACTGCAAAAGGCAGTGCCAACTATTTTCCACCCTCTTCTGGTTAATTGCAGCTGTGGTAAAGGGACTTCTGCCAACAGACCCACAATGCTCTGTTCCACAGGAAGTCCTAAGATCTCTTCCTGCACAGGAAATTTCCTGTGGTCCAACTGACATTCCTCTTGGCTTTTATCACTCATATACATTTGTTCTGGCAAATATCTGTTCTTAAGAACAACAAGAAACGGACAGAGAAAAAGCAAACACTGCCACAAAAAAGAAAAAAAAAGGCAGCTATGGTTAGAGTAACAAGCATGACCAAATTAACCTCTGTCACACATGAAAAAATGTGCTACTGGAGCTGACTTGGGAGGTTTGCTACCTTAGACATTATTCAGAAATAAAATCTGTTTGATATACACAGATACAATGTTTTTTAAGATTCCACACACAAGTTTTCTTTGCCTTTTAGAACATTTTACCAATGCATTTTCCAAAAATGTTCTAGGCAGTGTAAAAGGAATTCCCGAGCTTCCCTCTTTGCAAACTTAGTGTAATTAAGGCCCTAGCTCTAATCTTACCACATGGTTATCAGCAAAGTTAAGAGAAGGAAATGCTTAGGAAGAAATGCTTTGGTTGTATTTCACCAGACACACCCTCCTGCAAATCAAGGACTTTCCCAATGCTAAATCATTCCTCAGAAGCACGAGAAAGTTATTATTTTAGAAAGGGAAGAGAATTTAGTTTCAATCTTGCAAATTCTTAAAGCTATGAACCCCAGGAGACATCAGGTAAGATTTTCAGAAGCATGAAGATTTCATGCTTCAAAATAAAGGTAAGGCCACAGGGGAACTCCTAGAAGTGCTCAAGAGAGTAAGAGATCTAGACTGCATATACACCCCTGAAAAACCCACAAGGCACCTATTTGTTACCTTCATTTACCTAAGGAAAAGAAGCCTAAGAGCTAAAGGTTTAGACTGGAAAATCTTTTTCACTATGAGGACAGCCAAGTGCAGGGACAGGCTGCCTAGAGATGTGCAATCTCCATCTTTGGAGGTTTAAAAGACCCAACCTGACAAGGCACCAAGGGAGTTTGGCCTCAGAGCTGACCCTACTTTTAGCAGGAGTTTGAGTAGAGACCTCCTAAGGTCCCTTTTGACATGATTTATTCTGTGATCCTAAATCTCTCTGTAAATGCAACTCACCACCATTTAAGTTCTAATTTGACACTACTTGAGAGCAGAGTTAGAGTTTACTATCCCAAATAAAAGACAGAATTTTTGAATGAACTTCAGTGAAAATAAGGGGAACAGATGATATCCTGTAAATGAGGTTTTCCAAATAATTTAGTTAACACTTATAATTTCAAACTGTTCTGAAACATCAGCTCCTTTTGCTAGGCTTATTTTATCCTGTCAGCAGACAGGACAACAACAACAACAGTAGCCTGACATTCCTTCCTATAGACTTTTCTAGGGGCTCATCAGCCTGCACACAGCACAAAATCACAGAAAAAAATGAGGTTGGAAGGCATCTTAAAGCATCCCCCAAGACCAACTCCTGATCAAAACAGGGTCAACCACAGCATGCTGCTCTGGGCCACATCCACTTGGGTTTTGAGTAACTCCAAAGACAGGGACTCCAGAACCATTCCCAGTAGCCTGTTGCACTGTTTGATCATGCTCCCACTAGAGGAGTTTCTTTTCAGTGTAAATAGACTATTTCCTATTTCAGTTTGGGCCCATTTTCTTTGTCTTCTTTTTTCCATCAAATACTTAAAAATACTGACAAGACACACCCAAACATTCTCTTCTTGAGGGTAAATAGCTGCAGCTCTCACAGCCTCCCCTTCATGTTAGATGCTCCAGTCCCTTAATAAACTTCATGGCTCTTCACTGGGCTTCCTCCAGTATGTCCATTTCTTACCTGTACTGGGGAGATCAGGACTGGGCAAAGCACTGCAGGTACAGGCTCCCAGGGCTAAGCAGAGGAAAAGAATCCCCTCTCTTTACCTGCTGGCAAGGCTCTGCCTAATGCATTGCAGGACTGGCCTATCTAGGAGACTAAGGCAGAAAAAAATACATATTTCTATGCCATCATCAGAAACATTATACCCTACTCTGAGATCAGGTCAACCAAAAATTCAAACCTGCAGGTTCAGAGGCAAAGAAATGCCTTTAGTTTTTTTTAAAGAAGTTTCCTTTAGTTCTTAAGGAAAACAGATCACTAAGAAGTAAACCTTTTTTTTTTTTTTAGAGGTGATTTGCTTTAGAGGAATTGTCTGCAAAAAGAGAAACAAACAAAAAAAAAATCCCCAAGGCAATGAAAATACTTCAGAGCTAACCTTGCTGTGAGACAAAGCTTTGTTAGGAAGTCACCAGGGATGGACTATACAGGTATGAGCACAGCACCCAGACTTCAACAACCTTCCCACATTAGGGGAATGGTTGAAGCTTGCTCCTCAAACACTCAGCCAATCCATGGCAGTAAGTAGAAGTGCCAGAGTTAATCCAGCAGGTACTACAATAGATGTCTCCCACTTACAAGGAAGTTCTCTCTGACAGAGAACTGTCCTACAATACAGATTAGGCCATGACATGAAGGACTACTAGTTGGACACTTGCAGTGAGTTCAGTACTTACTTTTCTTCTGAACATCTAAAAATGCCACAAAAGCTTTAGTGATCTATTTAATATACTTTGAGTATACAATTGCACTGTTTCCTGGAATGCTTTGGTCTCTGGACCAGGTAATTTGTTATGTTGAAAGCACCAATGTTCCACCCAGTCCAGTAAAAGTCATCACCCTTATGCAGTTTGAAAAATCTGCTGTGGGCATTGTATAATCCATAGACAACTTGGAATTTTATATACCGATCGTTTATACATATGTGAGTACCCAGGGTTGGTTTCCACTCAAGACTCCAAGATTTTAAGGGACATTTAGATTTGTATTGGGATTTTATTTTCCCCATTACACCGTCCTAAAAATGTGCCTGACTTCTCACTATTTCCATTCTTCTAGCTTTCAGACACTATTTCCTCATTGGCAGTTCCCCACCTTCCTCTCCCATTCTTAGACAGTGAGACATAAAAGCACTGAAATTTAAATACATGCTAAAACACCCCCATCTGCAAGTAAATACAAAGAAAGAGAAATGTAGTGCAAAATAGCACAGGATGACTGTGGTTTTTGTAAGAAGGCATAGTACATAGTATAAAGAAAAAACACATCAGGTAGCCAGAATGATAACTGGCTATTTTATCAACATCCATCTTCTAAAACATCAACAAATTTCTGCAAATCACCAGCATCTGATGAAGCAGATATAGACACACACACACACATGCTGAATGACTTCATGAATTCCATCAGCACACACAGGTGTGAGCTAAGAACATGGATGCATTAGGTGCATATCTGATCTCACAGACTAAAATGGGCTGACTTACTCTGAGACCTGTGTGATCTACATCACAACAAAACCCTTCTCACTTATTTATCAGCTGTTGATAAATGATGTGCCAGATAATCAATAACCAAGAAGAATTATTGATGTGGTGACCTCATTCAGCACCTCATTCCCGTTTCGGAAAAAAACAAACCTCATGCTTAGCATGAAGTCCTAACAGTCAAAGCATAAGATTAACAACCCTAAGTATTTCTCAGGACAGCCCCTGAGTTGAAAGACAGAACAGAAACTGAGACATAATAAAGTGTGTTTAGAGCTGTGAGCAGCAGTCATGTTGCAAGAAGCTCTCTGAGAGAGGAGCACAGTAAATCCTAGGAGATTACGTCCTGCAACCACCAAAACGTGCCTCCTAAGGAAACCGCCAGGAAGCAGAGCTGGTAGGAGGAAAATACTACAGCTTTTTCTTCTCTGTTCCTAACTGCATTTTGCTAAGTTAAAAGCCACAATGCCCATCATTTATGTGGTAGAAGCCTGGATGAGGTTGACTTTAAAGAGATAAACAGCACCAGGGATATGAACTCCTGAATTTTGGTGAGCTTCCTCTGAGAAGTTGGAGAGGAGATCCCCAGTGCTATCCAGCTGTGTGGTATCTGCCTCTGCATCCACATCAGAAGGATGTGACAATACTCACACGGTGTCATCAGCAGAAGTCAAAACATAGTATCTCAATATTCAAAGTTAAACATGCCCTTGCACATGCAAAGACCACTCATACATGCACCAATCAATATTTTTATAATGCAGTGAAACAAGGACTTTGCCTGAATGAAAAAATACAGCACTGGTTTTCCTGCAGTACCCTTTAAAAAAATTAAAAGCAGATATTTAAAAATAGATGGACTATTAAATCATAAAGCAAATCACTGATACAGAGTTTATTAACACTTGACTTCTTTTGATCCCTATCAGCCTTCCAAAAAAGTGAAGTCTCATTCTTCTGAGCAATTCCCTTTCAGCTGTAGAGATAAGGTGGAAAGTTTTTGCAGGAGCACATCAGCAGGTGATTGAAACACTCCTCAAGGGACCTTGTCCAGTTGTGTTTATTCTAATTTTCCTTGGATGATCACAGCTTTCATGATTTTCAGATTAAAAGTATTTCAGAAACGAGGGAGAGGAAATAATGAAGGCTCAGGGTTTTTGTAAGAAATATGATACAGACTCACTTGTTTTCTCTTTGTCTTGTGTGTATATGGAATTTATAATTTAATACCAAGTTCCTGTGAGAGGATAATGAACCACAGTCAGTGTGTTCTGGGAGATATTCAGACAAAAGCTGAAGGAGCCTTGGCACATGTGAACATGTTTACAGGACTTCTCTCTGCCTCATACATCCTTTCAAAGCTGAAAACCATGCCTTGCCAGGAAACAAACTTCAGGAAAAATTGCTTCCTTGTCCTTTTTTTTTTTTTCCCCTGGCTCCTCTTACATTTGAGGAGTAGAGGCTTCACACCCATAAATCAGCCATTATAAAAACCAAAGTTAAAAAAAATCATAACCAATTAAGTACTACTCTCAGGCTGTGGGGAATGCCTTTTCACTGCTTTGGAGAACACAGATGAGGATTACTGGATTCTGCATCTTGCACTGTTGGTCACACCTCTGCACTGTCTGGTCACCTGCAGCCCCTGTGGGCTAGGCAGGCTGGCAGAAACTCAGATGCAGCACCACAAGACTGTGTTTGACTGAGACCCTCCCTGTGCATGTTAGCATAACCAGAGTAAAGCTGACTTGGGGAAGCCCCCAGGAGTGTTGTGAACAAGCACATCAAAAGGCTATTTACGTGTACCTCAGGCCAGAGTTTAATGAGCACTTCAGGTTGGTTTAACAAGTTGCACTATAACAATAAATTAGTCCTATCTACTCCCATCTCATGTTCCAGTTTTCACACAGCTCCCCTGAAACTTGTCAGTGTTCAAATAGCTGGACAAACACTCTGATCAAGGAAATTAGCCAGGTAAAAGAACCAAAACCTGACTATTTTCTCCCAACATTAACTTTAACCCAAAGGTATTTCTCAGTCTGAATATTTGAGCAACAGAAAAAGAATTTTTGCCAGCAGCCAGCATACAGGTGAGAATATCAGCCAGAGCAGCAAAAGGGCAGGACTGGCATTTTCAGCAGGGGTATTACATGACCCTGGTTTACTGTATTTGGTGAAACTGGAGCCTCCATTTTCCTTTCTCCAGAGTGGACAATGGTAATAACATTAATACCCCCTTCCTCTGGGGGAACTCTCTAAGTTTTGAAAGTACCTCAACAAAAAATGGTATTTCAGGATCTTGGTGTGAAAGCATCATCATATTATATACACTTACATTTGTCAGCAGCCAAAACAAGGGCTACATTAGCAAACAATCCCCAGTGAATGCTACTTTGGTCAAAAGCACAGAATACTACCAAGGCTTTCATATTGCCTCTATGCCAGGTATAGACAATTAGCATGTTCCACTCCTTAAACCTGTGAAAATATGTCCAATATGTTGCCTTCAGCATATCAAACTATTTATTCATAAAAGAGACAATCTCTTAATGGTTATTTGCTGAGGAGTGTCTTGCTGTGTTGAAGAGAATGATAATAGCTGATGCTTGGAATCCTTGTATGTGTTTTGTTATTATTGTTTTACTGATTATTAAAGTACTAACTGTGAAGGAAATGCCGGGAGGTGAAGTCACTGACAAAATGCTGAGTTTTCTAGTTTTTTAATTTGTTCACTTGACAAGTGGATTTTTCTTGGCTTCCCTCCCCTTTCTGATGCTGTACCATCCAATTAAGCTTTCTCTATCACTTTCCATGACACTTCTGTATCAGCAGGGAAGTTAGTGCTTGGGAAAGCAGGAAGCACCAGCCACCAACAAAGTCCCTACTATGTAGACTAGAGAAGAGCCACTGTACGTGACCTTGCCTCAGCCCTGGGATCACCCTGAGACACAAAGGTCATTCTGAGCTTTGAGAACCTGTTTTGCTCTCGGATTCCTCTGGGCCTCCATTCCTCTATCTGCCTCCAGGCAGCTACACCTGAGCTCACAGATACATCTGCAGTTTGCTTAATGATAGGGGATGGATGTGCATGGATAGTTCTTCAAAGACAGGACAGATACCATCCATTCACTGAGCAGAAACCACTGAATCACCACCAAGTGTTTATTTACAATCACAGCTGGCATGATTTGGACTCAAACTAAAACTCTTCATGTTCCCTTGATCCTGTCTTCCCTTTCACTGACCTGTTTCCCTCCATTTTCCCCCTTAGTCTATTCTGTGACTGAAATAAAAATTGCTGTTTAGTGGGCGTTTAATGGATGCTACGCTGTTTTCATACTTGTGTGTTTTGGAGAAGTAAAGATGGTGTGGTGCTGTGTGAAGAAAGACTATACCAATAAGGACAGAATTAAAAAAGTTTAAAAAACCCGAAACATGTCAGGAGATATAAGACATAATGAGCTCCATCTTGAAAACATTTGAATTCTGGTATATATGTATATTGTTATGGGAAGAGAGGGAAGAAAGTTGCTGGAGCAGATTTATGTATCACAACCAGACCTTACATAGCTGAAGTTGTTCAATGTCTCTGTCTGTTGCTGCACAAGAGGCTGAGAGTCAGAGGACATAGACCACCTCAATGGAACAATTTCTCTAGTGCAGCTGAGACTCCCTCATGTCTTTATTATCTCTGCAAAGACTCCTGTTTCAGTACCTTGTTTCTCTCACAACAAGTATGGAATGTGATAAAGCAGAATCTGGTCCAGAACAAGAATCTGGTCACAGCCACACAAGTAATAGACCGAACTTCGTACTTTTCTTTAAGGTTAAGAACACCAGAGAGCCTCATGTGAAATAACTGACTGGAAATGCTGGCTCTGAACCAACCCCAGCAACACTGTTTCTTTGTTTTCTAAAGCTCACAAAGATACCTGGACTATGAGGAGCTTATGTCCTCCACTTAAAATTGCTTATTTAAGCTGAAATTTTTAATGCATTGCTGCAATAATTTTGTTGAGTCTCACTTAAAATAATCAGACTGCTGTCAACTAGCAACGACTTTAAGTCTTTCCTAACTCACTCCTCTATAGTTGCTGACACCTTTGTGGCACTGCCAAGGAGCATGTTTATTCAAAGACAACTACTGTCCTTTAATAGCCACCTCTAAATATTTGCATAGTTAGTAGTCATCTTTACATTTACCTGGAAAGTAAATAGTTAGAAGTCTATGACTGACAGGAACCACCCAGGTCAGTGAAACACTGCTAATGTGAAGTATTTCCCTTTTGTTACATAAGTGTAACATGTGCCAAGGCCTTTAAAATAAGACAAAGGTAAACATCAGTACCGGTCTCAAATACTGATGCTTAATTCTCTTTTCCTTTTACACAAGTTTTGCACTGCCACAGATACTTCTAAAATGACATCAAGAAGATCGAAACCCCTTTTACATCAAACAGACAAATCAGTGCCTCTTAAAATGAACTAAGATTACACTGCCTTTCATACTACAGGAAACACAGTAGAAAATCTGCAGTTGTTTCTATGTGCTTGAAGAGGAGCACACAGCAAAATCCCACAGAGGAAACAATATCAGAGCTACTCTTTCTGAAGTTACCAGCATGTGCATTCAACCACTGGAAGTGAAAAACCACACCAACGAGTTTTGCTTAGACTAGTAGCACCAGAAACCTTTTCCAAAATGCAGCCATTGTCTGTTGGTGTTTGCAGACTCTTGTGACCATTTGGGGGATGGACTATGGAGCAGAATTAAGGTGTCAACAAGACATTTAAAAGTCCTGATAACTACAAATGAAGAAACATCCCCAGCTCATGTTTTACTCAATTCTCTATGCTCTTCAGAGTTACTGTAGTGTGCTACACACTTCCCACCCATCCAGTGCTGACTTTGGAAAGGAAGATGTGCTGGGATAAGGCATTATGGGGCTCCAGCTTCTCTCAGCATTGCTCAGGACAAAGGCATGTTGCTGCATTCAGTCACCCTTCCTCAAATGGTCTTTAAAGGCAAGCCTGTTAGATAAATTTCTATCTGTCAATGCCTTTTGACCCACATTCCCTATTCTTCCAGCCTCTTCAGACAGAATTATTGCTAAAGCCTTGGAATAATGGAAATAAGCATCTTTCATTGGTGGATTTAAACAATTTTCTAGAAATTAATGTGTCTATCCTTGCAAAGGATCTTCTTCTAAGTACAAAAAGTAAAGAGCACCATGCACTAAATTGTCACAGCCAGTAAAAGATTGCAGAAGGTTTGATAACCTGTAGATCATTAAATACAGCAAACGGGACAGTGTTTTACCAATAATGCAAGCCTTGGGCAAACTCATGTAAGTGAAGAATGACACGTAAACTCTGTTTGACAGTCAGATAAAGAAACCACATCCATCATTCTGCTGAGGAGTCTCAGCAGTAGATAATCACCCAATAAAACGCAAGAGTATATTGATTCATTGATATTCATTGACTAAGCCTTCAGAAAAATCAACTACTTCTGTTGGAATAACGTGTTTTGCACACATTTGCAAGTCACATGATGCCAAATATGCCCGTTTTCTATCCCAGTGCAGGTAGCGTATGTCTGGATCCCTGGTTTTCCTTTTTCACACAGCAGACCAAAGGTCTCTTGTGTACCCTCCACTCTTGGTTTCACAGAAAGCACCTCTGTAATTCCCTAACTCTTCACATAATCCTTTTGCTCATATCAACTCTCTCTCTCTCTCATCATCTCAGTCTGAACTCTAATCCCTTCCACAAATACACGTCTTCAGTCTTCATGGGACACAGGGTTTTGTGGCAAGTTATAACCATAGGAAAGTCAATAAATTTCAGGTTTTGCACACATCTCAGGCACTCTCAAACCTTGACTCGGAAAACTCCACCAAGAACTCCAGATTCGCATGAGCAACACACAGGGTTTTAAGGCCACCAGGTTTATAAGAGACCCCTAAGTGGATCTGTAGGAGATTGAAGAATGGTTGACTGGCTCAAGACTGGATGAGTTTGCCAAGTTGAACTTTGCAGAGTGCCTCACTCTGCCTGGATGTTTTAAAATCTACAAAGTACCTTATTCTACTTGAATGTTTTAAAGTTCACAAGCAAAACTTGTTATTAAGCCTCCTGAGAATCTGGCTGTTTCTCCTGTGCACTGCCCAGGGTAAATCCAAGAATCTTCCCCTAAAACCATCAAGCAGGCTGGAGCACTAGAGGATCACCCTTCAGAAAACGTCCCCAGAGTGAATCCTCTCTACACTAATCCTGTTTAAAATAGAAGCAGCTCCATCAGCTCCTCAGAGCTGATGCTCCCACCACTAATACTGCTGAATGATTCTTCTAGAATCCCACTCTTCCAACAGCTACACATCTGACATATCCCAGATCAACATGCTCATGGCCATCACTGGTTTTGGTTTTCACTCATGCAAAGGCAGAGGTTGGTACTAGATTTTTACTTACCTTAATCACTTAATTATCTTAATTTCTGTAAGACTCATCCCTACAATAGCCAAGCACCCTTGTAAAAATGGAAGGTATAGCACTGAAAGAAAAGAGGTATTCTGCCCTTACAGGCATAGCAGGGCCTGAGGTGAATGTACAGAGTGGAAACACCAGTAAAACAATACAGCCTAGTAGTTCACTTATGGGAGAGTACCTAGGATGTACTCCAATGAGCTTAAGGTTTCTAGATAAGAATATAATGTTATTTAAGTACTGAAAAGCTGAAATTGCTGAAAGCTGAAATGTGCATCATTGCTGGGCTAGTGCCTCCATTGCACCTTTCATAGAAATATTTATGGTGGAGTTGGAAATTCTTACTATATCCCAGACTAGCTGCTGTCACAAGCTATATAGGATTGATCCTATGAAGTACAAAGGAGAATCTTTAAAGCATTAGTAAACACTTTAGACTTTCACTGCACAGCTTTAGCACCTACAGCAGCATTGTATCTTCCCTGAGTGATGCTACTTTGACTGAATGGCAAATCTGAGGCAGCAGCCCTTCAAATAAACCCTGTGGTTTGGCACTGCACACACACTTAGCAAGGTACTATTCATACCCTCCTGAGTGTTAAGTCAATGAACAGGGAAGAAGAAAGTGTATTTATTCTCTCTATTCCAACAGCTACAGAGAATGCACAACCCTTCAATGCTAATGCATCAGTGTTCATGTTTATTTAATAACTGAGATTGTTTCTTGAAATTGTGCAATTCAGTCCATGGAAATTTCCTTGTTTGCACAATTCTGTCACATTAATGTTGTTGGAGTTAAACTCAAAACAAAATATTGCAGGACAACAATTTTAAAACTAAAAAAATCTCTTATGGTATTAGTAGGAGGGGGGCATATTTTTATGCTTTACTGGTCTTTTTTTTTTTTTTTTGAGGGGGGGGTGGGGGATGGAATTTAAGCTGTCTTCCAGTAAGGCTTGGAGGTCATTTTAAGTTGTGCAAATTGCAGTCACAAGTCATGCTCTTCTCTCAGCATAAGCAACACAACTCCCAGAGTCTCAGACATAACAGCTAAAATGGTATTTAGAAGTTCTGGCTCATCTGCTCCCAGATTTCCTGGACACTAGTTTAACACGTACTAGAAAAACCTGAATTAGGAGCAATGAAATACAGAAGTTCTATCCTACAGCTTTTCCTTTTTTCTGACCAGAATTTGTCATACATGTGCAAAACTCCACCCTTAACCCCTGGACAGAGCTCTTTGCAGGCTGCTGCTCACCAGTAGATAAAGCATTATTCTGATTTTCATGGCAAATCCAACTCATCTACTGTCATGCTTGTTGTGCCTACTTTGTGCTTCTCTTCTTCCTCTC